>NC_061094.1:66370516-66395516 GCF_015104395.2 Macrobrachium nipponense
ACAGAGGCACATTTTGGAATGGAACCAGGGGAGAGGATACAAGGTGAATTGTACGGTTATGTGGCAAGCTCAAATCAGATTTTGTTTCACATATAATTATGGGAAATTGAACTTCCTTTACAGTCGAATATAATGGAAGTTTTCAAATTCAATTATACAAACGGAAACTGTGAAGGGCCTCACATGTAAAGCTAGTAAGTTTGATTCCATTAAACCGAGTGAACTTAGGAGCCCAATGTCTGAACAATGAGGTCTTGTTTATCTCGCCCAAAGCTTTGCTTTTGAATTATGCCTCGCTTAAATTTATTCAGAATATCAAACAGCCTAAAACTCTCGACAACCAAAGGAAATGTTTGCTTCCTTATCTTTTTCTTCATACTTTGGGTTCTATTTTTAGATGAAGAACGCAGCGAGTCGTATTTCTATTCGCTTCTTTTCAACTTCTCTGATTTTCTTTCGCATAATGAAGAGCGCTCCATTTTAGGCTGGAAAGCGAACGGAGCATTAAGCTACGACATTACCATAACTGAATACAAGTTTCGCTTGAAGAGACTAAGACTTTTCGTAGCTTGGAGAAGTTTGCTTTTCTCGTCTTTTTTTTTTTTTACTTTCATTTCATTGCTTTAACACGAGTTGTTCTTCTGTGGCAATTTTCAGCCTATTATTTTGTTCCCCTTGTGAGGGATGAGTCGGGATAAGCAGCTGCTGCTTAAGTTTGACAGTAATGAGGAGGCCCTTTGAACAGTGGTGACATGTTCTTGATGCCTTCTCTGACAGAGAAGAGTGTCTTTTCTGTTCGTCTTTTTGAAAGTTAGATGCACAAAATACAAAGGCCACGTACAATGTATATACATGCATACATACACACACACACTCCCTTATATATATATGTATATAATGTGTACAAGTATATTATAAAATGAAGATAAATGCCACGAAGGAAAAATATTATGCTAGTATCCTGCTCAGTAAAGGACTTTTAAAGTCGAAAGATCTTGCAGACTCCTTCGTTTATTTTTCCTTCGTGGCATTTATCTTATTTATGGATTTATCACGTTCCTAACTTTCGTGATTCAGTTATACATAAGTATATATATATATATATATATATATATATATATATATATATATATATATATATATAAATCTATAAATTATATATACATGTGTGTGTGCTTGTGTTTGTATACATATGCAATGACCATCACACAATGAGCACTGGTTTCCTTGATTTCCAAACTCCTTTGTTTGCATTTCACACTGACAACCTCGAATCCTAATTCACGAATTAAATAATGACACTCTACTTTCCTCTCCGTGATATAATAAAAAATATGTGGTAAATTAACAAAATAGACAGCCAAAAATGCACACTTAAAGATGTTCGAAATTTTATTTATATGCATTCATTTTCTTAATAAGTCAGATCTGCGTGAGAGTCGATGGGGAAGAGGGAAGCAAGAGAATGGTCAGTGCCGAATGCCAAACTTTACGACATCATCCAATTCAAAAGAGCTACGCAGATGGCTTATCAGCATCTCGTCGAACTCATTTTAGGCACGCATTCATCATTACCTCAATCCATCACACACACACACACAGATACACACACACATACACACATACGTAGATAAACGTCTTGGATATTACTGCTCTTGCCTTTTAATGTCCACGTAACCGAACCATCACAAAAAATTTATATAATCCTTTCTATCATTTTTGTTGAATCTTTCACCACTGTTATTCATGCTCCTGTGTCTCACATTCCTTTCATCCCCGATTACCAAAATACTGCCTGTCCTATACTGTGAAGTAAATGTTATTTCGAATGAATAGTCTGTATGTACTCAGAAGAGAAACTCTTTAGAATCTCGATTAACGAAACAAAATATGCATAATATTTTGAGGTAGGCTTTGTATCGAATTACCCATTGCATTTTACTTGTATTTCTTACATATAAAAAAAGGGGTGTTATTAAACTTACGGCTGTATTCTTCCAAGAGTCTTGTTAACACTATGAAGACGGAGTGATATTATGTCAGGGTTCATTTCTATGTACATACCTTGTGTTCTATATTTTCAACATAACAATGATATGTAATGAGATATTCCTTCCCACAGCTTTTCTTTTACTGTCATTTTCATGTTTAAAAGGAAAATCACTACAGTAATAAAACAGTAAGAAAAAATCTTTTTCATATGTTGTTTTCATAAACAAAAGAATTAGTACTCAATTAGGAAAAAATAAACAAAGCCATTTTTTCTGCTGTCGTTTTCGTGCTAAGTAAAACACAATAAAAAATTTATGTAAAAAAACACGACGAAATATTTTTACTGCCCTTTCAACCCCGAAAGAAAAATATGAGAACAGACGCTGGCCCGAGAAAAAACACGGAAAGAAAATCAAAGACGCAAAAACAAAAACAAAAAAAAGTGTAAAAGAAAATACATTAAAGCTTTCTGGGAGAACAAGGAAAATATTGAAGTGGCTATTGTGATGCGACAGAGCAGAAAAGTTTTTTTTTTTTTTTTTTTTTTTTCTTTTTTTTTTTTTTTTTTTTTTTTTCCTTTTATGTCTCTTTCTAGGAGCAATATCACTCTTATCTCTCAGTATGTTCAACCCTTTTTGCGTTCCTTTCCTTACGGACAGTTAGTGCCTGAGGCTCTTGGTGTGATTCTTGTCCTTGGTGTTTCCAATGTTGAAATATTCTATTTGAGGAATTAAAGCTCGCTTTACGTCCTGTGATATGATATCAAATATATTATTTTTGATGGTGAATTTATTTCTGGTAGTTTCTCGTATCTATATATATTTATTATTTATTCCTTTTTAAGTGATGTGATATTAAATACTTTATGTGGATGCTAAATTTATTATTATAGTGATTTCGCATAACAAATGGCTGATTAATTTGCATGGTATTCACAAAGTGTATTCCGTGGGTCACTGTAAATAACTGATTAATTAGACCAAACGAGGTTCATGATTTATTCATACATACATACGTACATACATACATAGTGCATGTAGGGTTTCACCTTATTGGGGATGAATAAGTACGGAAATATAGAGAAAGATTAAAAATTAATGGAACAAACAATCCAAAGTCCTCATTTATACATACATACATACATGCATACACATTTGGAATTCATCCATAGTGGGGTGATGAAACAAATACAGAAATACAGAGTAAGAATACAATGAAACGAAAAGGAAAATCCAGTCGCTATATTTCGAGGAAGCACAAGGAAAGGAAAGGACAGACATCTATATTATATACGATATAATAATATTATATATATATAAATTATATATTTTAATATATATATATATTTTTATTTATATATATAATATATATATATATTATTATATATATTTTATTTATATATATATATATATATATATATCATATTAATAATAAAAATATATTATATTATAATATATTATAATATATATTTTATATTTATTTAATATAATAATTAATAATTATATATATATAATATAAGGGATATAATTTATATATATATATATATATATATATATATATATATATATATATATATATATATATATATATATTAGAAGAATGTCTCAAAGAACAAGTACTACCAAAAATGTACGGATTCGGGAGATGGACTCTGCAATCAAACCCCTTCCCTCTATCACACAGATTTTCCTGGAAGAAAGAATCACGAGTACGAAAAACGACATCTTCGTGCTACGCAGAGTGATATATGGAACTCAGTCTAATCTTCGCCTCCTCACTATGGACCACATATACAGGGTATCTGATTTCATTCTGTTCCGACATTGCTGCCTATAATAGCGTGACTCATTCCAACAGACTTTTACGCAAGTTAAATAACATAATAGACAATAGGGCATGGAATAATCTTGAGCAACAAGACAAAGTTTTAAACTTATCTAACACCCCCCTTACTGTAAATCAACATTTAGTTTTAAATTTAGGCTTATCCTTTGCCCTTATGCCAGACCGCAAAAACAACCTAGACTTCATAGTGGCTTTTGATAAATTCATATCTGACAAAAACTACAGCCGTGAACAGATATGTTTAAAAGGAGTGTTACTAAATGCCTTAACTGACCTTCATAAGAAATATCCTGCTCCCCGCAGATTCATGATAGCTATCCACTCGCTAAAAAAGTTAGATGTTATAATAGGTAGATCCGACAAAGACGGCAAAATCGTAATCATGGACAATGACTTCTACCTCGACAAAATCAACCAACTCCTTAGCGAAACAAACACTTACGACAAACTGACGATAAAATCCCCTCCAAAACGTTCCCACAGGATTTTCTCGGAAAATAAGATTAATTGGCCAAGACAAAAAGAGTATTGAACTATTAGAGAAATTTAAAGTAATTAATCCTAAATTACCCTACATTTATGGCCTTCCAAAACCATCACAAAGACAATCTTCCATACAGACCCATCGTTTCATGCGCCGGAGCTTTCAATTACAAAATTTCTAAATGGTTAGCTGGCCTCCTTTCCCCTTTTTTAGGCACTTTTTTCTCCCAGTCACATTAAACCTTCGGAAGATTTTTTTCACAAATTCAGAGAAGCACATATACCACTTCACAACATAAAACTTTTAAGCCTTGACGTAGACTCCCTATTCACAAAAGTACCAGTACAGGACGTTCTTCAGTTTTTAAAGGAAAAATTATCACCCTATTCAGATCATTTCCCATTGGCGCTTGACAAAATAATAAAGTTAGTTGAATTATGTGCATCTAATAAAAACCGTATTTTCATTCGGGGAATCATTCTACAAGCAAAAATTCGGGTGTAGTATGGGTAGTCCTTTAAGTCCTGTTTTAGCCAATCTGTACATGGAATACTTTGAAACTACAGTAATAAATGCAATAAAACCCAAAAACATGCTGTGGATGAGATATGTGGATGATATCCTAACCTTTTGGGATAATAGGTGGGCAATTTTAATGAATTCCTCTCAAAATTAAACGCATTAGTGCCCAGCATCAAATTTAAAGTTGAATGGGAAACAGACAACAAAATTCCTTTTCTTGATGTTTTAATAATCAGAGACAAACGACAGGAATACAAATTACCATATACAGAAAACAAACGTTCTCACTTTAGCATACATTCACTACTTTAGCTATCACGACATTACTATCAAGATAGGTGTAGCTAGCAACCTATTCTTAAGAGCCTTACGAATTTGTTCCCCAGAATTCCTGGAAAAAGAATTTGAACTAATTCGCAAGCAACTTTCGTCTTTAAAGTATCCTGACCATATAATTGAGAAAGCAAGACAAGACCAGAGACACACCCAACAATAAATAAAAATTCATCACCTGGAGACGATTGAAGGAGTAACCCACACCCTTGGAAAATCTAACCTTTTGCATTTACCTACCCAAATACCTTAGCCAAATCCTGATTAACATCCAACAAAAGACAATCTCCCAAGGACACTGGGGTCTATGATATCCCCTGTCCAGAACTGTGACCAATCTTACATCATATTTACAGGTAAATCACCTCCCCAGAGATTAATACAATACAAACGATCAGTTAGGTATGGACAACACAACTCGGCTATTTTCAACCATATAAATGAACATAACCATAGAATAAACTGGAATTTGTCACGTGTAATTTATAGCAGCAAACTGCCGGTACCAAACCGAGTCAAATGATGGAATCGGCCTTAATAAAAGAGAAGCAGGTAATGAACATCTCAAAAGGAGCGTGTATTTCAGATATGATCGACGAGGTTTTCATCCAACCAACGCTTAAGAAGATTAAAGGAAGATTATCAGAGGGTGACCTAAATTGGCTTACTTGTGGACGGATCTCTTGGATATAAATACCACCTTTTCTGTAAACTTTTCTCATTCATACACCTGAAGAGAGAGACAGCAGTCTCTGAAATATAGTACTTTTTCTCTCTATATTTCGGTGTTTTATGGGCTCCTTTTATTAGATGGAATTCTGTTGTTACAGAACATTTTTACCAGTCATATATATATATATATATATATATATATATATATAATATATATATATATATATATATATATATACATATATATCTTCTTCTTCTTCTTCTTCCAGCTTTTTCCCATTTTTATATGGGGTCGCCGTTTCGGATGAGCCGTTTCCATCTATTTCTATCTTGCGCTTCTGCCTCATCAATTCCCTTCTCAATGTAAATCTCCTCTCACACAGTCCTTCCATCTCTTTCTTGGTCTCCCTCTCTTTCTTCTTCCTTGCACCTCCACTCCCATAGTATGTCTCCCAGCGTGGTCCTCATCTCTCCTCAACAGGTGTCCATACCATCTCAGCCTCCCCTCCTGCACTTTCTTTGATACTTCCACCACCTTAGTTGACCCCCTTTATGTAGTCATTTCTGATCCTATCCACTCTTGTTACCCCAGACATCCACCTAAGCATTCTCATTTCTGCCACATCCATCTTCTTCTGCTCTGCTTTTCTCATGCTTGCTGTTTCCGTACCATTACAGCATTGCTGTTCTTACCACGTCTTGTGAAATTTTCCTTTTAACCTAAGCGGCACTCTTTTGTCACAAAGAACTCCCGAGGCCGCTCTCCAGTTGTTCCAGCCTGCCTGTACCCGATGTTTTACTTCTTCTTCCATACTTCCTCCAGCGTTAACAAAAGATCCCCAAATACTTAAACTTATCAACTCTCCTTATTTGCTCTCCACCAAGCTGAATACTTTCTCTATCATCCCCCTCAGTGGTGGTACACTATATTCTGTCTTGGATCTACTTATTCTCATTCCTCTGTCCTCCAGTACTTGTCTCCATCTTTCCAATTTCACTTCCAGATCTTCCCTGCTCTCTGCACACAGAACAATATCATCCGCATACAATATGTTCCATGGTACTGTCTCCCTTACTTCCTCTATTATAACATCCATCACTATGTTAAAGATAAATGGGCTCAGAGCCGACCCCTGGTGTAATCCTACTCTCACCTCAAAACCTTCTGTCTCCCCAACACTGCTCCTCCACTCTGGTAAATACATTCCGGTACATCTCTTGTATCAATCGCACATACTTCTCTGGCACCATCTTCTCCCTCAGGCTCCTCCATACCTCTTGTCTCGGGACTCTGTCATAAGCCTTTTCAAGGTCAATGAATACCATATGTAGGTCCCTTTGTCTTTCCCCGAATTTCTCCATTATTTGCCTCAGACAAAATATACCATCTGTTTGTTCCCCTTCCCTTCATAAATCCCATCTGCTCTTTACCTATTTGTACTTCTTCTCTCAGTCTAGCATCTATCATCCTTTCCAGTATCTTCAAAGTGTGGGACATCAATTTAATGCCCCTATAATTACCACACTCTTGGACATCGCCTTTCCCTTTAAAAATTGGGATCAGTATACACTACATTATAAAGGACTTAATCGTTTGAACTACCAGTTTAGTGATTTTCTTTGTTACCCCTCTCTTACCTCATCTAAACTTGTGTGTGTGTATATATATATATATATATATATATATATATATATATATATATATATATATATAGAGTATTTTTTCATGTTTTAGTGAATGACATTTTCTGTACATCCGCATAAATTGCTGGAGGGTTTCGCGGGGAATCAGCATGCAAATAATTACTGAAATTTTATCCATTTTTTTTCGATTTTCGAAAATGAATTTCTTTTACTATTGAAATTGCACTTCATTCTCTCATGAAATATTTTTACAGTAAGCTTTGCAGCTGACTTGTATATTTATTTTACATTAAAACTTTTGTTTTATTTTTATTTTACACATTATTTGGAAAAATTACAACTTCAGTGATGCAAGAAAAATTCTAATTACTGATTAAATGAAATTTTAGAGAAATATTTAATTGAGGCCAAGTTGCAAAGGAAATTATATGTATATATACATATATGCACAAACATATGTATTATATATATATACACATACACACACACATATATATATATTTTAGGGCTTGTGCCTTGTATGATAAGGCGGCCCTATGAGGTAATGTTAGACTTGCGATAATCTTACGCTAAGTCGGTTGGTATTGCACTTCCATATTTGATGGAGTGTCTTGGGATTTGTAGATCACTTACGAAGTCGAGATTATCTTCTTGTTTATGACGACGATGTGTTAAACTCGTGATGATTCGGTGAGGAGGTTCTTGTAGAAAACACGAAGTATAAAAATATATATATTCTTCTGAAGTTTTACATGGTGAAGATCAGGTATGATTGTACAAGTCTTCTAATAACGATAGCTTGATCGCTTCTGCCAATGATGATGGCTAATTCTATTCTCTCTACATGATAAAGCTTAGGTAAGAGGTACAGGTCTTCTAATGACGATAGCTAACTCTATTCTGCCTCTCTACCAATCTCTGTTACAAGTTTTGAAGGAAGCAGATAGTAGCTCGAACATATGAACATACAATCAGATGGACATAGTTTCATATGAACATACAATCAAAATGAGACACGCTACAGATCACGTAGGCCGTTTGAATTATAGGTCGCGGTAGTTGTCTCAAGCAGGGAGCTTAGACTAATGTTATAAACAATGAATGACTACAGGTTACGGCATGTTATCTTAGCCTACTTTTATTGTATACGTCATCTTTAGCGTCTCTAGTTCTGATCACATTCCTGCAAGCAATCTGGTTACCTCTTTAGTTTTAGTCTTTTATATATATGGACTAACATTCCATATTTTTATTATGTAAACACTTACATTAGCTCGGTCAGCTACCAAAACCAACTACTGAATATTACTCAAACTTGACTTGCATTTGACTTATAGGAGTGTGATACAGACACTATGTGAATATAATATATTATATATATATATATATATATATATATATATATATATATATATATATAAGAAAATAAAATTCATGGTGTACATGAATTGATTCAAGTAATAAATATAAAACAATGATATTGGTAAATAATAGTATCACGGGATATATAATGATACAGTTTTTCACTTCATCTCATTAAGATACATATGTTACAGAAAATACTAATGTACTCTGATAATTGCATAGAATGAAGATTAACATGATAAAAATCATATTTTAACTGATAAAAAATTTCATATATGAATTGATAAAAAATTATTGAATGTTTATGCTAACTGTTTATATATTCTGATTCATTAATCCATATACTAACTCATTTATAACTGCAGTTATTGGTAGGATAAAAGGTAACAGATTGATTATAGGCTACCTGATTTGTTTATACATATATATGGATTCATATAATCATGATTAATATATGTGCACTTTAAAATAGATTCCTATTGCGTACACGCAAAGATATATTTCGATTCTGTTATTTATGATAATTTATATATAGATTCCTAGTGCGTACACGCAAAGATATATTTCGACTCTGTTAATTATGATCATTTATATATATGATACATGATCTTTTATATATAGGATACATGACCGAGGTTATACTACCACATTTAACAGCTTTCGAACAACTTTTCGTCCATTACACAGTTCCAAACAACCACCTATAGCCAAATGAAACGGCCAATTTCACAGGGTTAAAACAAGGGGAAAAGTTTGCCTGGGCGGGGTTCGGGTTTTTTTTTTTTTTTTTTTTTTTTTTTCCAACGTTCTATTTTGCGCTCATACTTATTCTCTGCATCCTAAGCTACACGATTACGTTCGCGATGAATAAAAAAACATCCCCAGCACAAGTCCTTCGCCAGCAAGGTAGAGTTGAATATCCTTCGGGTCGTAATTTGTCGGAATGTATGTCCCTTTTATAGTCGATTCCGACAGCCGCAGGAGCATTCCGCATTAAAACGAGATTAACGACGAGATACGGTGGTCGGTCGAAGAAGTCCATGATGGTGCTTATTCCTTTCACATTGTAGGCGGTTGTTACTACACTGCCGTCATCCGCAGCAACGAACGATTTTTTTGAAGTTGCGATGTGAAACTCTCTTACTGCAGGACTGTAACAGGTTCCATTAATCAGCCTGCAAGTGAAATTATACTTGTCACAAGGCAAAGTAAATTCAGACGACATCCAAATACAGGGTAGGGAAGAGAGCCTTTAGACCAGACTTAACCCACATGGAATTCGCTGATATTTTGGAATTCAAAAGAGTCCGCTGTACAACTTTTTTATCCATGGCATTAACAATGAGTGAACCTATCCAGGTCTATGATGACTGTAAAAATATCCATATTATATAAAAAAATAAACAGATTAATCAATACGAATCCCAAAGAAAATTCTATATTACTGGTAGTAAGTTACTAGACAAAGAAGTGGAAAACGGAGCTATTTGTAAGATTGCCATGCGAACAGCCCTGATATTTTGGAATTCAAAAGAGTCCGCTGTACAAACTTTTTTATCCATTGCATTAACAATGAGTGAACCTATCCAGGTCTATGATGACTGTAAAAATATCCATAATTATAAAAAATAAAACAGATATCAATACGAATCCCAAAGAAAATTCTATATTACTGGTAGTAAGTTACTAGACAAAGAAGTGGAAACGGAGCTATTTGTAAGATTGCCAGGCAACATAAGAGTCAAAGAGAAGATTAATCATGATTCTGTATTTCTCTATGCTAACTGAAATTAAGTTGTGATAAAATCTGATCCTATGTGCCCCACCCCTAACAAAAGTTTCTATTTAATTAATCTCGCGCGCATCCTCTGAGGTTAATTTTAAAACTTTATTAATAGGTAGGAGATGCAACGAAAAAACCCACTATGTAACTAATTTCTAAATAAACTTGGGTTTTTCAAGAAAATGTGACATTTTCCATGAATGTTTTACTTGAATTGTAATAGGCTATGTTGCAAGTAAAAAATATTTCATATACATATCTTGTACTTCTGAAATGTCTATGAGGTTCAGAAAAAATTAATTCATTTTGTTGTTATAGAAATTCTATTTGCTTATTTTGTTATTAATTTTAAATGATTGCAACTCCTTAAATAACTAAAGTTGCATTGCGCATACGGATAGACACGTCTGCCTTGCCCATGAGAAGTTCGGGCTAAGCATTCCTTTCTCCAGTCAGTCTGCTTTGGAAGCGCGAGATGAAGCCTGTGCAAGCCGATATTTGAGGTTAAAGAATCAATGCTGATACGGCAATGATGACGTCGTCACTGGCAGGAGATTGCTCTCAGCCAGCTAAGAGTTACGTTACTTGCTGTAATAAATACGACTTTAGGATATTTTTTTTGTTTTTTAATACTCGACCACATGAGAAGAATGTCTGAAAAAAACAGTACCAAAATTGAACAATATATTAGTTTCATGTTGGAAAAGTCTGCATAATTGTAATTATGTTAAATTAAATATTCCTTATTCAAACTAATGAAAAAGGTTTTCCATACAAATTCTATATATATTAGTTAGCCCTGTATAAGATTCATATAGATTATTCCATAAATAAGATTTTCACTTCTAGACTTCCTGACTTTAAAATCTCTTTTATTTTATTTTATTTTATTATTTATTATTATTATTATTTTTTTTTTTCCATTGACTACGAATATAAATCACCGGACAGACAATATGTCAGTAGGTTTTGGATATGTGTTTGAACTTTTAGCTTATTTGTCATTACTAAGCGTTAAGTTAGAGTTCAAATCTTTACGCATATATAGTTTTGGATATTTAATTAACCTATGGTTACGTTTTGCTTATTGATTTTTATCGTGATTCCTTTTTTATTATAAATTTGTAACCCTTCCGACTTCTTACGTGTATTATATTGACTCCACTTGTATCCATATTTATTTTTTTTTTTTATATTTATTTATTTATATATATATTTTTTTTTTTTTTTTATATATATTTGATAATTAATGGTTGACTTGAATATGTGGAAAAGTGTCTAGCGGCGTACCGTATAAGGCTACTTGCGGCATCAATTTCTATAGATACAAGATATAAATGATAAAGGTATTTAAAACCGCGAGAACCGCTATAATCCAGTTCGGATCCAATATCACGAGTTGTAACTCGTAAGACATTGACACTTCCTATTTAATTATCCGTTATTCTACCAAACCGATTGACTCTGGGTGATAAAATATATTATTGGTTTTCTTAATGGATAGGAATTCACACAACGCGTTATGGAGATTATTATTGATTTACACCACCCGAGTCAGATTATCATGTGTTTTGAATTCCATGTTTACTGATTTAGCACTCATAAATATTCCTAACGCACTCAATTGCGGTGTTTGTTTTTTAGTGCTATTAATTCTATATAACGTGTCAAGGAACTATTAACACTAAGAAGTGTTTATTCCCTCTGTCAGACTCGTAATTCTGTGTTAATAAGTTACTACGTATATTCTTTCAAGGATTGATTTGGCACAGGATAGGCCCCTAAACTGACAGGTGTCTTAGTGTATCCCTTGTTTTCATGACACGTGTTACAATTAGTTTATGGTGCTTTTTATATCTGTAAGCATTGTAGGCCAGTAAAATAGTGATTTGGCTTTCTGTGACATAGTAGGGAACCCTGGATGACGGAATGCAACCAGTTTAGGACGATTGATATGAAAGAGATTATTACTACTACCTGGTCGTTAGTCACCTGCTGTGTTCTTCGGGTTTTTCCTTGTCACGGACCTACATATAATACTACATTTGATTACATAATTCTGATACACATACTTTAAATATACTTTTGCTTTAGGGTTTCTGCTCGAAGTGTTTATTGTTTTTGCTTAGCCGCTGACCCTGTTTCCGTTCGAAGTGTTTATTGTTTTGGTATTTATTGCTGCTGACTCTGTTTCCGTTCGAAGTATTTATGTTTGGGTTAGGTCTGTTGACTCTTGCTTTGTTCAGTTTGTAACAGTTCTGCGCTCCAACCCAGATATTCAATGCTCGCGATCTCTTGGGTTAAGGAATTTACTTGTTTAGATACGGTTTTTAACAATAGGCACGGATGTTTTCTATATCTTTTAGTCCAATTAATGGTTCTTTGCAGTATGGTGCGGGATTGCGGGATAATGCGTCAGCTATGATATTTGCTTTCCCAGGTCAGATATCTTAACTTGGCTCCAAAGACCTGAATGATCATATGTCGCCGAGTTCCTTTGGGACTGTGATTAAAGCCTTTGAAGAACTCGGTAAGGGACTTATGGTCAGTAAGGATTTTATCAGGATAGCCATAGATTATGAACTTAAAATGTACTAGTTAGTTAAAGATACCTAGCCCTTCCTTGCCTATTACTGCATATTTACTTTCAGAGGGCTTTAGTTTACGTGAATAAAAAAACTATAGGAAGAACTGTTTATCATATTACTGAAGTAGTACCCCTCTTACCCCTTGGTCTGAGGCGTCTGTTGCAATGAAAAAAAAAATTCCTTATTTAAATCAGGGATTTTTAAGTTAGGTGAGCTGCATTATTCCGCTTTTAAGATATCGAACGCCTGTTGATGCTTTTAGACCATAATAAAATCTATGCTCTTCTTCGTAAGATCTGTTAAAGGAGCTGTCATGATTGAAGAGTTACATATTTACATACGATTGTAATACCCACTACAGCGCCAAAGTGCTGTATCCCCCTTTTACGTTAATAGGTACCGGAAGTTATGAATAGCCGACACCTTACCATGGACTACTTTAAGACCTTGACTAGACACATAACTACCTAGATAAACATGTTCGGTTTTAAAAACTCACATTTAGATATTTTACTCTGAGATTATTTGTCTTTGTCTCCGTCAGCAACTAGCTCTAGTTTGTGTGAATGTACTTCTAAGGTATTAGAAAAGATTACAGATCCAAAAAGATAGGCATGTAGGTTATCCCCTAAAAGTCTCCAACACTATATTGTAATTGGGGCGCCAACGTGAGCCAGAGGCATACGTAAAAATTGATAATGTCCCCCTGAGTGTGCTGAAAACGGTATATGAGGTACAATCACTTAGGTAATGGTATCAGGTAAAGCCTTAAGTAAGTCCAAGCTGGCGAAAAATTTATTCTAACCTAACAGAGATAAGATGTCGTTGGTACATGGCACTGGAAACTATCGGGAGTCGTTTCCTTGTTTAAGCGACAGAAATCTACGCAGATACGCCAAGTCCGATCTTTTATGGCATGACGTTTGAGGAAAAATTATATGGGCTTATTTGATTTCCTAATGGCTCCTATTACTAACATTTTTCAACTGCGTCATTTACCTCTATTTTGAAATTTCAGTGAGAGTCTATACGAAGGTATGTATATAGCTTTATGTTTGTCCTTAGACCGTATTTAGTTTTCAATGACATCCGTTTTTCTCCCAGAGATCACTCGCTAGTGGAGAAACTTCCTGGTATTCAGGTAAAAGATAAAAAAAAAAATTTCTGCTGAATCACCTCTGCTTGAATGACTTTACGGATATTACTTTAGATAGATTATCAGAGAGATTCATCTACGACTGGTTGGGCGGGATTAAAAAATTAGCAACAATAAAAAATGCGATATTATAACTTCCGTATCCACGATATGTATACGTTTGTGGATCACTAGATTAACTTGTTGCTGCTAGTCAACCGTGTCTAGGGCTTTGTTCACGGAAATCGTTATATTTCAGAGTGTCGGGAATGATTAAAATTTCATTTGCCCAGCAAAGTCTTTTACACGCACTAAGACATTCGAGGGTGCATGCTTCTCGAGATTTTGCGTGCAAAGTGCGACTGCGGTTGTGGGAGAATTCTGTTGGGTCATTTGAACAATGTTACGATTTATGAGACAAATGTATAGTTCCTTTATATAAGTTATTATTTGATTAATTGTCTCTTTTTTTTTTGTTCAAACTGATTTTAATATGTTTGAAGGTTTATAGGATTTTCCTTTGATAAACACGCCTTATTTTGCATGATGTAAGATAATATTTTTGTATACCCCTAGATGGATCTTACAATTACACTAGATACAGATCAATATTTTTATAACTATAGAGAGTATCTGTAAGCGCTCGCTTATCCGGACTTCTCATTAGGGAAGTTTGAATAACAGACGGTGAGTCCGTAAATACAGGATATTACGTGCACTAAAGAAATAAAACAAGATATTCTAATTTTTTTTTACGGCGCGTACAGTTGGGCTTAATCCACAGTATTTATAATAACTTAATGTATTAAAATTACTAGATCCTGCTCTGATTACTTGATGCTGTCGTGTGATTCATACGAAAATTCCTTTTTAATTCAAAAAGGTATTGGCATGTATAATCCAACATCGCTTTTCCCCACTCTGCTAGAGTCGCTTAGTGTGTGGAATTTGCTATGCTTTGAACACTTCGGCAGATCTGACTGACCTTGACCGCTTGACTAGGTGACACAGTAACCGAGTTTGCTTGTTTGATTCTGAAAGGGCTACTGTTTCTATTTCTTGGTTTTTTGGTAATAATTAGGATCCTTCTCTTTATTACCATCGGCAACGATTTTATTGTGTGTTTTTAGCATTATGTTGCAATGAATGACGAACTATTAGGAACTGAGCGATTACTATTAAGACAAGTTATCTCTACTGCATTCAATATTAACTGTTTGTACTTGCTGTGTTTACTTCATTCTTTGCTAAAATTTGAAATAGTGAGGGATCCTGGTCAGCGCATTTAGCCTAATGAAAGTTTTTTATAGGCATGTTATTCCTTGCAATCCAGCGTATTTTTAAAGTTAAGTTGAGTCATTGAGGTTCGATATTTTATATAACTCAAAAAACTCAAGGCTAAAACTGCGATCGGGACTTTGCAAAAGAGCATTTATTGTCATGACCCGAAATAGTGTTACCTCTAATTTATCTAGATTTATACGGGTGTTCCACTTGTTTTTTGTGTGTTTTTCTAATCACTACAGTGCTTAACGACCCTATCCATGCATCTGTATAAATACAGACGTCCACTGCGTAAACGCATATTCACTGTTTAATATGATTTGTTACGTAAGGGATTAATAATCACCCAAATGATAAAATTAACATAATATATGATTATGATATTTCAATAGAACTTCTGGAAAACGACACTCAAAGATAAAAAACTCGCAGTAGCGAAATCTCAATGATGTAGTAATTTCCGTAAAAAAGTAAGATTAAGAATGTCTCGTAACTTCAGCCACATGAATAACGAAATTCGACCTGCAAAGGAAACACTCAAATTTACTCCAAATGAATAAAAAATTGTACTTAGCTTGCTTTTGTGGGAAGTCACGGTGTTCCGATAACGACACACGGCCTTGGTCCTCCTTCTCTATTTAGCGGATGACCTGGTTTGGCTTCAGTTTCCCCCCGTGCGCGTTGTTTCGATGATTTGAGCCCTTGAAAGATCCGATGCTGCAGAACGCGTTCGGTTTGTTTCTTGAAGTGCCGGAAACGCTCACTAACGATGTTCTTGAATGATTCTAATGAGAGACGAAGCTTGCATTGCCGTAGAAAAGGACACGTCGGTTTTGTTTCTTGAAGTTATTCACTAAACGATGATACTAGGTTGCTTGAAGAATCTGCTGCTTTCGTCGTCGTTGAAGAGTTCTTATATGATACTTCACTATTCTGATTTTTCTTCGGAGAAGTTGTAGAGTTCTTCTGATTACGCATGCCACCACTTTTAGGCTTTGTGCCTTGTATGATAAGGCGCCCATAATGAGGTTAATGTTAGACTTGCGATAATCTTACGCTAAGTCGGTTGGTATTGCACTTCCATCTTCAATGGAGTGTCTTGGGGTTTGTAGATCACATACGAAGTCGGGATTATCTTCTTGTTTATGACGACGATGTGTTAAACTCATGATGATTCGGTGAGGAGGTTCTGTAGAAACACGAAGTATATAAAAAATATATATTCTTCTGAAGTTTTACATGGTGAAGATCAGGTATGGATTGTACAGTCTTCTAATAACGATAGCTTGATCGCTTCTGCCATGATGATGGCTTAATTCTATTCTCTCTACATGATAAAGCTTAGGTAAAGAGGTACAGGTCTTCTAATGACGATAGCTAAACTCTATTCTGCCTCTCTACCATCTCTGTTACAAGTTATGAAGGAAGCAGATAGTAGCTCGCATATGACATAACAATAGATGAAATAGTTTCATACGAACATACAATCAAAATGATGACGACAATCTACAGATCACGTAGGCCGTTTGAATTATAGGTCGCGGTAGTTGTCTCAAGCAGGGAGCTTAGACTAATGTTTATAAACATTGAATGACTACAAGTGACGGCATGTTATCTTAGCCTACTTTTATTGTATACGTCATCTTTAGTCTCTAGTCTGATCACATTCCTGCAAGCAATCTGGTTACCTCTTTAGTTTTAGTCTTTGTATATATGGACTAACATTCCATATTTTTATTATGTAAACACTCACATATATATATATATATATGTGTGTGTATATATATATATATATTATATATATATATATATATATATATATTAGGGCTTGTGCCTTGTATGATAAGGCGCCCTATGAGGTAATGTTAGACTAGCGATAATCTATACGCTAAGTCGGTTGGTATTGCACTTCCATCTTCAATGGAGTGTCTGGGGTTTTGTAGATCACTTACGAAGTCGGTATTATCTTTACGACGATGTGTTAAAACTCATGGTTCGGTGAGGTTCTTGTAGAAAACACAAGTAGTAAAAATAGTATATTCTTCTGAAGTTTTACATGATGAAGATCAGGTATGATCGTACAAGTCTTCTATGACGATAGCTTGATCGCTTCTGCCAACTGATGATGGCTAATCCTATTCCTCTACATGATAAAGCTTAGGTAAAGAGGTACAGGTCTTCTAATGACGATAGCTAACTCTTCATTCTGACCTGTCTACCATCTCTGTTACAAGTTATGAAGGAACAGACATAGTTCGAACATATGAACATACATACAATGACATAGTTTCATACGAACACACAATCGAATGAGACACGCTACAGATCACGTAGGCCGTTTGAATAATAGGTCGGGGTAGTTGTCTCAAGCAGGGAGCTGGACTAATGTTTTATAAACAATTGAATGACTACAGGTGACGGCATGTTATCTTAGCTTACATACTATGTATACGTCATCTTTAGCGTCTCTAGTCTGATCACATTCCTGCAAGCAATCTGGTGACCTCTTTAGTTTTAGACTTTTATATATATGGACTAACATTCCATATTTTATTATGTAAACACTTACATTAGCTCGGTCAGCTACCAAACCAACTACTGAATATTACTCAAACTTGACTTGCATTTTGACTTATAGGAGTGTGATACGACACTATGTGAATATATATATATAAGTAAATAAAAATTCATTTGTCATGAAATTGATTCAAGTACAATATAAAATAATGATATTGGTAAATAATAGTGATCACGGATATATAATGATACAGTTTTTTCACTTCATCTCTTTAAGATACTTATGCTACAGAAAATACTAATGTACTCTGATAATTGCATAGAATGAAGATTAACATGATAAAAATCATATTTTATGATATAAAAAATTTCATATATGAATTGATAAAATTATTAATGATTATGCTGATTGATTCGTTGATTTTTATGCTAACTGTTATGTATCTGATTTCATTAATCAATATACTAACTCATAAATACCTGCAGATATTGGGAAGATAAAAGGTAACAGATTGATTATAGGCTACCTGATTGTTTATAACATTGGTATATGGAATTCATAAATAATTATGATTAATATATGTGCACTTTAAATAGATTCCTACTGCGTACACGCAAAGACTATATTTAGATTCTGTTATTTATGATCATTTTTATATAAGAGATTCCTATTGCGTACACGCAAAGATATATTTCGACTCTGTTATTTATGATCATTTATATAAGAGATTCCTAGTGCGTACACGCACAAGATATTTATCTCGACTCTGTTATTTTATGAATTCAAATTATATATAGGATACATGACCGAGGTTATACTACTTCACTTTTAACTAGCTTTCGAAACAACTTTTCGTCCATTACACAGTTCCAGACAACCACCTTTAGCCAATTGAAACGGCCTTTTTTCAATGGTTAAAACAAGGGGAAAAATTTGCCTGGGCGGGTTCCAACGTTCTATTTGCGCTCATACTTATCTCTGCATCCTAAGCTACACGATTACGTTCGCGATGAATAGATCATCCCTGCACGAGTCTTTCGCCAGCAAAGTAGAGTTGAATATCCTTCGGGTCGTAATTGTCGGAAGTATGTCCCTTATTGTAGTCGATTCCGACCAGCCGCCGGAGCACTCCGCATTAAAACGAGATTAACGACGAGATACGGTGTCGGTCGAAGAAGTCCATGAAATTCCTTTCACATTGTAGGCGGTTGTTACTTGACTGTAGTCGTCCGCTGCCGACGAACGATTTTTTGAAGTTGCGATGTGAAACTCTCGTACTGCAGGATACTGTAACCAGGTTCCATTAATCAGCCTGCAAGTGAAATTATACTTGTCACAAGGGCAAAGTAAATTCAGACGACATCCAAATACAGGGGAGGGGGACGAGAGCCATTTAGACCAGACTTAACCCACATGAATTCGCTGATATTTTGGAATTCAAAAAGAGTCCGCTGTACAAACTTTTTATCCATGGCATTAACAATGAGTGAAACCTATCCAGGTCTATGATGACTTGTAAAAATATCCATAATTATAAAAAATACATAGATATCATTACGAATCTCAAAGAAAATTCGATATTACTGGTAGTAAGTTACTAGACAAAGAAGTGGAAAACGGAGCTAATTGTAAGATTGCCAGGCAACATAAGAGTCAAAGAGAAGATTAATCATGATTCTATGTGCCCTAACAAAAGTTTCATATTCAATTTTCTCGTGCGCATCCTCTGAGGTTAACTTTTAAAAACATTATTAATAGGTAGGAGATGCAACGAAAAACCCACTATGTAACTAATTTCTATATAAACTTTGGGTTTTTTCAAGAAAATGTGACATTTCCCATGAATGTTTTACTTGAATTGTAATAGGCTAATGTTGCAAGTAAATATTTCATATTCATATCGTGATACTTCCAAATGTCTATGAGGTTCAGAAAAAAAAATTAATTCATTTTGTTGTTATAGAAATTCTATTTGCTTATATTGTTCATTAAATTTTAAAATGATTACAAGTCCTTAACTAATTGCATTACACACACGGATAAGAATATGTTATGTGGCCTGTCCATGTGACCTATGAACCACATGTGAAGTTCATGAACTAAGCATTCCTTTCTCCAGTCAATCTGCTTTTGCAAGCAGAGACGACACACAGATGAAGCCTGTGTAAGCAGATTATTGAGGTTTAAAAGGAACAAATGCTGATACGGCAATGATGACGTCGTCACTTGGCAGGAGATTGCTCTCAGCCAGCTAAGTAGTTACGTTACTTGCTGTAAGAGATACGACTTTAGTATTTTCAAATGATATTTTAGTGTTTTTAATTCTCCACCCGCATGAGAAGAATGTCTGGAAAAAAAAAAACAGTACCAAAATTGAACAATATATTAGTTTCATGTTGGCATTATGTTAAATAAATATTCCTTATTCAAACTATATGAAAAAGGTTTCCATACAAATTCTATATATATTATTAGCCCTGTATAAGATTCATATAGGATTATTCCATAGATAACATTTTCACTTCTAGACTTCCTGACTTAAAATCTCTTTTATTTTATTTATTTTTATTTATTTATTATTAGTTTATTTATTTATTTATTTTTCTTTTTTTTTTTTTTTTCATTGACTACAAATATAAATCACCGGGACAGACAATATGTCAGTAGGTTTTTGGTATGTGTTTGAACTTTTAGCTTATTTGTCATTACTAAAGCGTTAAGTTAGAGTTCAAATCTTTACGCATATATATTTAGATATTTAATTAAACCTATGTTACGTTTTTGCTTATTGATTTTATCGTGATTCCTTTTTATTATAATTTGTAACCCTTCCGACTTCTTACGGAGTGTATATATTGACTCCACTTGTATCCATATTTATCTTATTTTTTATATTTATTTATTTATATATTTTTTTATATATATATTTGATAAATTAATGGTTTGGCTTGAATATGTGGAAAAGTGTTCTAGCGGCGTACCGTATAAGGCTACTTGCGGCATCAATTCTATAGATACAAGATATAAATGATAAACGTATTTAAAACCGCGAGAACCGCTATAATCCAGTTCGGATCCAACATCACGAGTTGTAACTCGTAAGACATTGACACTTCCTATTTAATTATCCGTTATTCTACCAAACGATTGACTCTGGGTGATAAAAATATATTATTGGTTTTTTTTCTTAATGAAAGGGAATTCACAACGTGTTAAGGAGATTATTATTGATTTACACCACCCGAGTCACAGATTATTATGTGTTGAATTCCATATTTACTGATTTAGCACTCATAAATATACCTAACGCACTCAATTGCGGTGTTTGTTTTTAGTGCTATTAATTCTAATAACGTGTCAAGGAACTATTAACACTAAGAAGTGTTTTATTCCCTCTGTCAGACTCGTAATTCTGTTAATAATTCTACGTATAGTCTTTCAAGGATTGATTTTGGCAGAGGATAGCCCCCCTAAACTGACAGGTGTCTTAGTGTATCCCTTGTTTTCATGACACGTGTTACAATTAGTTATGTGCTTTTTATATCTGTAAGCATTGTAGGCCGAAGAAAATAGTGATTTGGCTTTCTGTGACATACTATGGAACCCTGGATGACGGAATGCAACCAGTTTATGACGATTGGTATGAAAGAGATTATTATTACTACCTGGTCGTTAGTCATCTGCTGTGTTCGTTCGGTTTTTCCTCGTCACAGACCTACATATAATATTACATTTGATTACATTATTCTGATACACATACTTTAAATATACTTTTTGCTTTAGGGTTTCTGCTCGAAGTGTGTATTGTTTATGCTTAGCCGCTGACCCTGTTTCCGTTTCGAAGAAGTTTGTTGTTTGTGGGGGGGGGGGGGGGTTTATTGCTGCTGACTCGTTTCCGTTTCGAAGTGTTTATTGTTTGGGTTATGTCTGTTGACTCTTGCTTGTTCAGTTTGTAACAGTTCTGCGCTCCAACCCAGATATTCAATGCTCGCGATCTCTTGGGTTAAGGAATTTTCTTGTTTAGATACGGTTTTAACAATAGGCACGGATGTTTCTATATCTTTTAGTCCAATTAATGGTTCTTTGCTGTATGGTGCGGGATTGCGGGATAATGCGTCAGCTATGATAATTGCTTTCCCAAGTAGATATCTTAAACTTGGCTCCAAAGACCTGAATGATCATTTGTCACCGAGTTCCTTTTGGACTGTGATTAAAGCCTTTGAAAAACTCGGTAAAGGACTCATGTTCAGTAAGGACTTTATCAGGATAGCCATAGATTATGAACTTAAAAATGTACTAGTGTTAAAGATACCTAGCCCTTCCTTGCCTATTACTGCATATTTACTTTCAGAGGGCTTTAGTTTACGTGAATAAAAAGCTATAGGGAAGAACTGTTTATCATATGACTGAAGTAATACCCTCTTACCCCTTGGTCTGAGGCGTCTGTTGCAATAAAAAAAATTCCTTATTTAAATCAGGGATTTTTAAGTTAGGTAAGCTGCATTATTCCGCTTTTAAGATATCGAACGCCTGTTGATGCTTTTCAGACCATAATAAATCTACGCTCTTCTTCGTAAGATCTGTTAAAGGAGCTGTCATGATTGAAGAGTTACATATTTACCAAAATACGATTGTAATACCCACTACAGCGCAAAAGTGCTGTATCCCCCTTTTACGTTTAATAAGTACCGGAAAGTTATGAATAGCCGACACCTTTTACCATGGACTACTTTTAAGACCTTGACCAGACACATAAAACCTAGATAAACATGTTCGGTTTTTAAAAACTCACATTTAGATATTTTACTCTGAGATTATTTGTCTTTGTCTCTGTAGCACTAGCTCTACTTTATGTGAATGTACTTCTAAGGTATTAGAAAAGATTACAAGATCATCCATATAGGCATGTAGGTTATCCCTAAAAGTCTCCAAACACTATATTGTAATTGTGGGCGCAACGTAAGCCGGAGGCATACGTAAAAAATTGATAATGTCCCCTGAGTGTGCTGAAAACGGAGTATGAGGTACAATCACTTAGGTAATGGTATCTGGTAAAAGCTTTTAAGTAAGTCCAAGTTGGTGAAAAAAATTTATTCTAACCTAACAGAGATAAGATGTCGTCGGTACAATCGCCAACTGGAAACTATCGGAAGTCGTTTCCTTGTTTAAGCGACAGAAATCTACGCAGATACGCCAGTCCGACTCTTTTATGGCATGACGTTTGAGGGAAAAATTATATGGGCTTATTTTTGATTTCCTAATGACTCCTATTACTAACATTTTTCAACTTCGTCATTTATCTCTATTTTGAAATTTCTTGATTTGAGTCTATGCGAAGGTACGTAATAGCTTTATGTTTGTCCTTAGACCGTGTTTTGTGTTAAATTACATCCGTTTTTCTCCCAGAGATCACTCGCTAGTGAGAAACTTCTGTATTCAGGTAGAAGATAAAACAAAATTCTGCTGAATCACCTCTGCTTGAATGACTTTACGGATATTACTTTAGATAGATTATCAGAGAGATTCATCCACGACTGGTTGGGCGTGATTAAAAATTAGCAACAATAAAAAATGCGATATTTATAACTTCCGTATCCACGATATGTATACTTTTAGAGCTTTGTTCGCGGAAATCGTTATATTTCAGAGTGTCGGGAAGGATTAAAATTTCATTTCCCAGCAAAGTCTTTTTACACGCACTAAGACATTCGAGGGTGCATGCTTCTCGAGATTTTGCGCGCAAACTACGACTGCGGTTGTGGGAGAATTCTGTTGGGTCATTTGAACAATGTTACGATTTATGAGACAAATGTATTTGTTCTTTTATATAAGTTATTATTTGATTAACTGTCTCATTTTTGTTCAAACGGATTTTAATATGTTTGAAGGTTTATAGGATTTTCCTTTGATAAACACGCCTTATTTTGCAGGATGTAAGATAATATTTTGTATACCCCTAGATGGATCTTACAATTACACTACATACAGATCAATGTTTTTTATAACTATAGAGGTATCTGTAAGCGCTCGCTTATCCGGACTTCTCATTAGAGAAGTTCGAACAACAGACGGTGAGTCCGTAAATACAGGATATTACGTGTAGTAAAGGAATAAACAAGATATTCTAATTTTTACGGCGCGTACAGTCGGGCTTAATCCACCAGTATTTATTATAACTTAATGTATTAAAATTAAACGAAAACCTGCTCTGATTACTTTATACGGTCGTGTGTTTCATAGGAAAAACCAAAATCCTTTTTAATTCAAAAAAAGATATTGGTATGAACCAACATCGCTTTTCCCCACTCTGCTAGAGTCGCTTATTGTGGAATTTGCTATGTTTGAACACTTCGGCAGTTTTTTGACTGACCTTGACCGCTTGACTAGGTGACACAGTCACCGAGTTTGCTTGTTTGATTCTGAAACGGGCTACTGTTTCTATTTTCTTTTTTTTGTAATAATTAGGATCCTTCTCTTTATTACCATCGGCAACGTATTGTGTTTTATTAGCATTAATGTGCTGGTTACGTATAAAAGCAATGAATGGACGAAATATTAGGAACTGAGCGATTACTAATAAGACAAGTTATCTCTACTGTATTCCAATATTAACTGTTTGTACTTCATTCTTTGCTAAATTTGAAATAGTGAGGATCCTGGTCAGCGCATTTAGCCTGATGAAAGTTTTTTTTTTACAGACATGTTATTCCTTGCAATCCAGCCGTATTTTTAAAGTTAAGTTGAGTCATTGAGGTTCGATATTTTATATAACTCAAAAAACTCAAGGCTAAAACTGCGATCGGGACTTGCAAAGGAGCATTTATTGTCATGACCC
>NC_061094.1:66400516-66419936 GCF_015104395.2 Macrobrachium nipponense
CGAACAATTATTTTCCTGTTAGGGAAAATTATATTTTGAGGTAGGTGTTCCATGAAGAAACAACTGCACTTATTGGTAGGGCATTGTATCCTTCCCAGAAATTAATTTTACCTCAGTATATATTGTTATTTGAAGTCTTTGCATCCATCACCAGTAGCCCTCAGAGACAATAGACGCACTTTTGAAATCGGTATTAACTCGGAAATATGTATCGTGGGGCTTTCCGCTTACTCGTCGTTTCTCCTTTCATACTGGTACTCTTATACCAAGAGATATTATTATCCTAATAAGAAGCTATTCAGTTACGTTCAGCTTCCAGCCTTCGCTTATTTTGTCACTGTCGTCGTTACTGATTCTTTTCCTTAATTAGACAGAGATGTTACAGAATGGCCTGAAGAGAGATCTGCTAGATCATGTAGCTGAGTATGTCCTAAAGCCGTAATTATTGTTCTTAAACTCCTTCCAAGGCTATTTAGCTCTGATTTATGTCAGAAGGTTACATAATAATTGGGGAATGATGAAAGTCCTGGAAATATTTGTTTGATCACCTGTCGTCCTGGAGACTAGATTTATAAAAAGGAAACAAGATTTTTTTTTTTACCCAAGGATATTTGAAGTTTTTGTCATAGTAATAATAGTAATGATAATAATAATATGGAAGAAGACCTTTGGTTTTCATAGTTTTATCACCAACATTTAATTTTGCAAAAGCTCAGCTGTTCTGGATTTAATTTCATAGCAGTTTGAAGGAAACTGGACTTTAATGAGTGTTACTTATTGAACGAAAATATATAATTACAGCCTATTTTTGTTTTTTTATCAATCTGGTTATTTTTGCAGCGTTAGAAATTGGCGAGAAGGGCTTCACACTGTCCTTCGATTAGTTAAATGGCTATTGTGCTACTAAGTCTGTATGTATGTATTCTAATTAATTGCTTCAAATATAGCACGCTTAAAAAATAATTTCACGCGGATTGTAACCATAGAATCGAGGAACAAGAACACATCGTGTTTGAGGGCGCCGGAGTTCCCCCAGCAATTACCGCGAGTAATCTCGAGGCAGATAACTCAGAGGATCCTGATAAGCTCCACAGAGGAAATTGCTCTAATAGGTTATTCCGAAGATTGGCCTTGATTGCTAATCGATAGTGGTCAAAGAGCGAATGCTATATTGGTCATTATTAGCAGCTGGTAATTTTAAAGAGAGAGAGAGAGAGAGAGAGAGAGAGAGAGAGAGAGAGAGGAGAGAGGAGATTGGTCATTATTTGCAGCTTGTAATTTTAAAGAGAGAGAGAGAGTGGTCATTATAATCAGCTCGTAATTTAAAGAGAGAGAGAGAGAGAGAGAGAGACAGAGAGAGAGGAGAGAGAGAGAGGGGGGGGGGAAGGGGGGGGATTGGTCACTTATTATCAGCTTGTAATTTAAAGGAGAGAGAGAGAGACGAGATGAGAGAAGAGATGAGAGAGAGAGAGAGAGGAGATTGGTCATTATTTGCAGTTCTTGTAATTTTAAGAGAGAGAGAGAGATTGGTCATTATTATCAGCTTTTAATTGTAATTTAAAGAGAGAGAGAGAGAGAGAGAGAGAGAGAGATGAGAGAGAGAGATAGATAGAGTGAGAAGAGAGAGAGAGAGTGAGATTGGTCATTATTATCAGCTTGTAATTTAAAGAGAGATGGAGAGAGAGAGAGATTAGTCTTTATTACAGCTATTATCATGCTTAGTAATTTTTAAAGAGAGAGAGAGAGAGAGAGAGAGAGAGAGAGAGGGGGGGGGGGATTGGTCATTATTATCAGCTTGTAATTTTAAAAAAGAGAGAGAGAGAGAGAGAGAGGACCTTTACCTTACCTTACAGACCTTACAGTTCGTTCGGGTTCACCCCAGGTCCCTCAGTGTGATGGCGCCTCTAATGTCTTACCAGAGAGTTGCTAGTACATCTTCCGGTATATTTTGCATCTTCCAATCTTGGATGGTCTGGGATGCAGTTTAGATATTTGTCGAGCTTATTCTTAAACACATCTTACGCTCACTCCTGATATATTCCTCAGATGAGCTGGCAACGCATTGAATAGACGCTGCATTATCGATGCTGGTGCGTAGTGGATTAATGTCCTGTTGTGCTTTCCTTATTTTTTCCTGGTATAAGTTTTTAGGGCATTCTATTAATCTACCTCTGCTTGCTCTTTCTGATATTTTTAGTTCCATGATATTTTCTGTTATTCCTTCTATCTGTTTCCATGCCTGAATTATCATGTAGCGTTCTCTTCTCCTTTCTAGACTATAGAATTTTAAGGATTGTAGTCTTTCCCAGTAGTCTAGGTCCTTAACTTCTTCTATTCTAGCTGTAAAGGACCTTTGTACACTCTCTATTTGTGCAATATCCTTTTGATAGTGTGGGTACCATATCATATTGCAATATTCAAGTGGACTACGAACATATGTTTTATAAAGCATAATCATGTGTTCAGCTTTTCTTGTTTTGAAGTGCCGTAACAACATTCCCCATTTTTGCTTTACATTTTGCCAACAGAATTGCTATTTGATCATTGCATAACATGTTCCTATTCATCATCACACCAAGGTCTTTAACGCTTCCTTATTTGTGATTGTCTCATTATTAGGTCCCCTATATGCATATAGCTTTCCTTCTCTGTCTCCATAATTTATTGATTCAAATTTATCAGAGTTAAATACCATCCTATTTACCTCTGCCCAATCATATACTTTGTTAAGGTCTCTTTGTAGAAGCGTTCCTATCTTCATCACAAGTAATTTCTCTACTTATTCTTGTGTCATCAGCGAAACTACTCACTACCGAATCCTTAACATTACTGTCTATGTCTTCAATCATAATAACAAACAATATTGCAGCTAGCACCGTACCTTGTGGCACACCGGATATTACCTTGGTTTCATCCGATTTCTCATCGTTTGCAATAACTATCTGTTTTTTGTTGTGTAAAAATTCTTTTAACCATCTTCCTACTTTATCTACGATATTGTGTTTTCTAATTTTCTTTGCTAATATATTATGGTCTACTTTGTCAAAAGCTTTTGCAAAGTCTAGATAAACCACATCTGTTTCATTTCCGCTTTCATATTTTTGAATATGTTCTCACGGTGGACTAACAGTTGGGTTTGTGTACTTTTTCCGGGTACGAAACCCGTGTTCCTCCATATTAAACAAATTAGTTTTTTTTATTAAATGTTTCATAATATTTTTCTTCATTAACCCTTTCATACACTTTCATAATATGTGATGTTAGAACTCACAGGCCTATAATTACTTGCCTCTAGTCTTGATCCACTTTTGAAAGTAGGGGTGATATATGCTAATTTGTGCTCATCATAAATCTTGCCTGTATCTACACTTTGTCTTAATAATATTGCAAGTGCTTTGCGATAGAATGGAACTACTTTCTTTAACAAAATAGCAGGCACTCCATCCGGCCCTGCAGCAGCTCCATTTTTAATTTCATTAATTGCCTGCACAATATCAGCTTCATTAATTTCTATGTCAGCATAAATATTCACTATTTTTCTTCCCTTACTTCTATATCATTATCTTCATTATCTATTCTAGGGTGAATTCTCTCTTATATCGTTCTGCCAGTATGTTGCAAATTTTCCCTTTTTTTTCATTCGTTAATCTCCCTTCAATTCTCAGAGGGCCTATTTCTATTCTTCTTTTTATTCACTTCTTCGCATATGAGTATAATAGTTTGGGGTTTTGCTTGATATTTTAATAGGGTTTTTTCTTCCAAGTCCCGTTTTTCATTTTCTTTTGATTGTATAATCTTTGTTCTGCACTTTTTCTATCTTACTTTTTAGTTCTATAACTTTCCATGCATTTTTTTCTTTTGCAAGACCTTTTTTCCACTTTCTGATTTTCTGGAACAAGATCCTTCTGTCTCTTGGTATGCATGAATGATGTTTACTTTTCTTCTTCGGTATATATTTTCCACTATTTTCTCCAATATTTTATATAATATCTCCGTATTTACCCTTATGTCATCACTACGAAAAATGTTATCCCAATCTTTGTTAATTCTTCATTAATTTCTGACCATTTTATATTTTTACTGTAGAAGTTGTATTTTCCATATCCTTCCCACTTTTTCATTTCTTGCTTATCTCTATTTTCACTTGCTTTGGAATGAACTGTTAATTCTATGACATTATGATCTGAAATACTCGCATTATAAACTATTATTTCTTTAACATAATTCATCTCGTTCACAAATACTAGGTCTAAAGTATTTTCCTTTTCTTCTTGGTTGGCAGGTGATTTATTTTGTTGAATGTTGTATTCTAGTAGCATATCTAATAGCTTTTCAAATTGCCTCTTATCTTCTGCACTACTATTACTCTCTTTTTTATATGTATAAGTACAACCACAATCTCCTATTCGTTCTTTCCTTCTACGAAAGGAAAGTTGAAGTCACCAGATAGGAGAATAGTCCAGTCCTTGTGATTTCTACTATATCATCCAATTTTTCAATTATTAAGTCAAACTCTTTAGTATTAGGAGTTTATATATTACTATGTTTCATCAATTTTTCAGATTCAAATTCTACCGCTATTAGTTCACATTCTGAGTTACTATATTTCTCATATATTTTTCCTTGTTTTTGGTCTTTCCCATATATTGCGGTTCCCCCTTGATTCCTATTTTTTCTATCTGATCTATAAGTTTGGAACCCTTTTATTTGATCATCATTCCCAGTCTCTTGGGAATACCAGGTTTCACTTATATTCATTATATCTATTTCTTTTCTTTTCATTTTGTAGTTCTTCTAAGTACTCTATTTTTCTTTTTGAGTTACTCGTAACTAAACCTGCGCATTCATCACTATGATGGTTTGCGTGTTTTCTCCTTCATTTATTAATGGTAGTAATAAGGATTTTCCCATGTCTCTTTCCTGTTCTGGTATGTTGTTCTTTTTTTCATTTCCAGAAATTCTGACATTAAAAAATCCAACTTTTCCATAATATTTGATCTTCCTTCATCATATTATTCATTTTGTGTCTGAATCTGCAATTTTCTCCGTTCTGCAATATCCTCTTGCATAATAAATACAGTTATTATCTCTTGAGTAGAATTTCGGAGCTGATGCTTTGAAATTTTTTGCTGACACCTCTGCATATCTCATTGGTGGTGCTTTTCTCTTTTACCTGATATTCTTGATTTCTCTCTTTATTGTTTCTTTCTTATTTTGGATTTTATTACTTGGTTGGTTATTTATTTGATTATGATTCATGGCTTACAGGGTGCATATATTTGCAATTTTTGTCGAACTTACATCCTTTTCCTTCTTTTAGGTTTTTACATATTTTTGGATGCAGATCTCTGCAATCATCCCCATATCCATCTAAGTATGCACATTTACCATATATTTCATAGTTTTGACATATCTTAGGATGTTTGTAGTAACATCTTTCTCCAAATCTGCAATTCCCTCTTTTCAAAAGGTTGCAGATTTTGTCTTTCTTGTCTATTTTTTCTCTTTCCCGTCATTGTGTAGATCTGGGTAGAGCCTCCTCTTCGGGATTTGCTTTTCTGTTGTCATTTCGTAATTTATTTCTTCGTAGGTATGCTGCTTTATTGCCTCATATGTAGTATCAATGAGTATCTCTGCATCCATACTTTTATCTTGTTCTTTGTTTTCCTTATTTTTTCTGTCATTTCATTTTTGTTTACTTCTCTTCCGTTTTCCTCTTCTTCTTTTTTCTTCTTCTTCTTCCTTCCTCCTCTTCTTCTTCTTCATCCTCAACTATTTGTACATTCAATCTTGATTTAATAACATTGTCTATCCATGATAGACTGTTGAACAAAAAATTCTTGTATCTTTTCTCAAATCTTGTATTACCTCAGCACACTGTGGATGGGTCGGAATGTTGCATGCAGCACATTTTCTGATTAGGTTTTGTGGATTGACTATGCTATACCAAACCTTACACAGTTTGCATGCTTTTGGCATTCTTTTTCCTAATGCATCAATTAGGATATTCACAAGATTCACCTTATTCATTTTCTTTGTCGGAATATGTTGGTTTATGTATATTTTCTTTATGAGTCTCTTGACCACTTGGATTTTATTTGAACTTCTTCAATTATTTTCAAGATGTTTTCATTAGATTTGTTCCAGTTTGAAGGATTATATCCTTCTAATATATCTATGAATGCTTTTGTATCTTTTTGGTTAGGACTGTTGCTGATTTCATAGATGAGAAATGCCAGTTCCCTTCCTGCTACCTCATCGTATTGCGAATCTGCTAAACACGCTAAATTACGCCACCTCTTCCCGCAGTTGGAACTTACTGCCATCTTGTTCTGATTTATAGTATTACACTTGATAAACTAACTTAGAAGACGCTTTATCCTACTATTTTCACAATAATCTTATCACCGATAGTTCACGAACACTTCTAGATATTTCTCAAATTCTAGTCGTATGTTAAACTTGTGATATCTGTTGATTAATCTGACTTCACGCGGGTACGTCTCACCAAGCAAGATGGCTACTACGAGAGAGAGAGAGAGAGGAGAGAGAGAGAACTTGGTCCATTATTTGCAGCTTGTAATTTTTAAAGAGAGAGAGAGAGAGAGAGAGAGAGAGAGAGAGAGAGTGAGAGAGAGAGAGAGAGAGAGATTGTCATTATTATCAGCTTGTAATTTAAAGAGAGGATGGAGAAGAGAGAGATTAGTCTTTATTATCAGCTTGTAATTTTAAAGAGAAGAGAGAGAGGAGAGAGAGAGAGAGAGAGAGAAGAGAGAGAGATATTGGTCATTATTAACAGCTTGTAATTTAAAGAGAGAGAGAGAGAGAGAGAGAGAGAGAGATAGAGAGAGAGGAGTAGAGAGAGATTAGTCATTATTATCAGCTTGTAATTTTTAAAGAGATAGAGAGAGAGAGATTGGTCATTATTATCAGCTTGTAATTTAAAAGAGAAGAATGGAGAGAGAGAGAGATTAGTCTTTATTTATCGCTTGTAATTTTAAAGAGAGAGAGAGATAGAGAGAGAGAGAGAGAGAGAGAGAGAGATTGGTCATTATTAACAGCTTGTTTTAAGTTTAAAGAGAGAGAGAGAGAGAGAGAGAGAGAGAGAGAGGATTAGTCCATTAAGATCAGCTTGTAATTTTAAAGAGATAGAGAGAGAGAGATTGTCATTATTATCAGCTTGTAATTTAAGAGAGAGAGAGAGAGAGAGAGAGAGAGAGAGAGAGCGAGAGAGAGTGAGAGAGAGAAGAGAGAGAGAGAGATTAGTCATTATTATCAGCTTGTAATTTAAAGAGAGATGGAGAGAGAGAGAGAGATTAGTCTATTATCAGCTTGTAATTTTAAAGAGAGAGAGAGAGAGAGAGAGACCTTACCTTACCTTACAGACCTTACATCTTGTTCGGGGTGCCCAGGTCCCTCAGTGTGAGGCACCTCTAATGTCTACCAGAGAGTTGCTAGTACATCTTCCGGTATATTTTGCATCTTCCAATCTTGGGGGGGATGGTCTGGGATGCAGTTTAGATATTTGTCGAGCTTATTCTTAAACACATCTACGCTCACTCCTGATATATTCCTCAGATGAGCTGGCAACGCACTGAATAGACGCTGCATTATCGATACTGGTGCGTAGTGGATTAATGTCCTGTGTGCTTTCCTTATTTTTCCTGGTATAGTTTTGGGCACTATTAATCTACTACCTGCTGCTCTTTCTGATATTTTTAGTTCCATGATATTTTCTGCTATTCCTTCTATCTGTTTCCATGCCTGAATTATCATGTAGCGTTCTCTTCTCCTTTCTAGACTATATAATTTTAAGAATTGTAGTCTTTCCCAGTAGTCTAGGTCCTTAACTTCTTCTTATTCTAGCTGTAAAGGACCTTGTACACTCTCTATTTGTGCAATATCCTTTTGATAGTGTGGGTACCATATCATATTGCAATATTCAAGTGGACTACGACATATGTTTTTATAAAGCATAATCATGTGTTCAGCTTTTCTTGTTTTGAAGTGCCGTAACAACATTCCCATTTTTGCTTTACATTTTGCCAACAGAGTTGCTATTTGTTCATTGCATAACATGTTTCCTATTCATCATCACACCAAGGTCTTTAACTGCTTCCTTATTTTGATGGGTCTCATTATTAGTCCCTTATATGCATATAGCTTTCTTTCTCTGTCTCCATAATTTATTGATTCAAATTTATCAGAGTTAAATACCATCCTATTTTCCTCTGCCCAATCATATACTTTGTTAAGGTCTCTTTGTAGAGCGTCCTATCTTCATCACAAAGTAATTTCTCTACTTATTCTTGTGTCATCTGCGAAAACTACTCACTACCGAATCCTAAACATTATTGTCTATGTCTTCAATCATAATAAAACAAACAGTATTGCAGCTAACACCGTACCTTGCGGCACACCGATATTACCTTGGCTTCATCCGATTTCTCATCGTTTGCAATAACTATCTGTTTTCTGTTGTGTAAAAATTCTTTTAACCATCTTCCTACTTTATCACGATATTGTGTTTTTTCTAATTTTCTTCGCTAATATATTATGGTCTACTTTATCAAAAGCTTTTGCAAAGTCTAAATAAACCACATCTGTTTCATTTCCGCTTTTCATATTTTTGAATATGTTCTCACGTAGGACTAACAGTTGGGTTTGTGTACTTTTTCCGGGTACGAAACCATGTTGTCCTTTATTAAACAAATTATTTTTTATTAAATGTTTCATAATATTTTTCTTCATTACCCTTTCATACACTTTCATAATATGTGATGTTAGACTCACAGGCCTATAATTACTTGCCTCTAGTCTTGATCCACTTTTGAAAGTAGGGGTAATATATGCTAATTTGTGCTCATCATAAATCTTGCCTGTATCTACACTTTGTCTTAATAATATTGCAAGTGGCTTTGCGATAGAATGAACTACTTTCTTTAACAAAATAGCAGGAATTCCATCAGGCCTTATCGCAGCTCCATTTTTAATTTCATTAATAGCCTGCACAATATCAGCTTCATTAATATCTATGTCAGCTAAATATTCACTATTTTCTTCCCTTACTTCTATATCATTATCTTCCATTATCTATTCTAGGGTGAATTCTCTCTTATATCGTTCTGCCAGATGTTGCAAAATTTCCTTTTTTTCATTTCGTTAATCTCCCTTCAATTCTCAGAGGGCCTATTTCTATTCTTTTCTTTTATTCATCTTCTTCGCATATGAGTATAATAGTTTGGGGTTTTGCTTGATATTTAATAGGGTTTTTTCTTCCAAGTCCCGTTTTTCATTTTGCTTTTGATTGTATAATCTTTTGTTCTGCATTTTCTATCTTACTTTTTTAGTTCTATAACTTTCCATGCATTTTTTCTTTTGCAAGACCTTTTTTCCACTTTCTGATTTTCTGGAACAAGATCCTTCTGTCTCTTTGTATGCATGAATGATGTTTACTTTTCTTCTTCGGTATATATTTTTCCACTATTTTCTCCAATATTTTATATAATATCTCCGTATTTTACCTTATGTCATCACTTACGAAAATGTTTATCCAATCTTTGTTTAATTCTTCATTATTTCTGACCATTTTATATTTTTAACTGTAGAAGTTGTACTTTTCCATATCCTTCCCACTTTTTCATTTCTTGCTTATCTCTATTTTCACTTGCTTTGGAATGAACTGTTAATTCTATGACATTATGGTCTGAAATACTCGCATTATAAAACTATTATTATTTAACATAATTCATCTCGTTCACAAATACTATGGTCTAAAGTATTTTCCTTTCTTGTTGGCAGGTGATTTATTTGTTGAATGTTGTATTCTAGTAGCATATCTAATAGCTTTTTCAAATTGCCTTTATCTTCTGCACTACTATTACTCTCTTTTTTATATGATAAGTAGCACCACAATCTCCTATTCGTTTCTTTCCATTCTACGAAAGGAAAGTTGAAGTCACCAGATAGGAGAATAGTCAGTCCTTGTGATTTCTACATATATCATCCAATTTTCAATTATTAAGTCAAACTCTTTAGTATTAGGAGGTCTATATATTACTATGTTCATCAATTTTTCAGATTCAAATTCTACCGCTATTAGTTCACATTCTGAGTTACTATATTTCTCATATATTTTTTCCTTGTTTTTTGTCTTTCCCATATATTGCGGTTCCCCCTTGATTCCATATTTTTTCTATCTGATCTATAAGTTTGGAACCCTTTTATTTGATCATCATTCCAGTCTCTTGGGAATACCAGGTTTCACTTATATTCATTATATCTATTTTCTTTTCATTTTGGGTTAGTTCTTCTAAGTACTCTATTTTTCTTTTTCTCGTAACTGAGTTACTCGTAAATAAACCCCTGCGCATTCTTCATCACTATGATGGTTTGCGTGTTTTCTCCTTCATTTAATACTGGTAGTAATAAGGATTTCCCATGTCTCTTTCCTGTTCTGGTATGTTTGTTCTTTTTTTCATTTCCAGAAATTCTGACATTAAAAAATCCAACTTTTCCATAATATTTGATCTTCCTTCATCATAATTATTCATTTTGTGTCTGAATCTGCAATTTTCTCCGTTTCTGCAATATCCTCTTGCATAATAAATACAGTTATTATCTCTTGAGTAGAATTTCGGAGCTGATGCTTTGAAATTTTTTGCTGACACCTCTGCATATCTCATTGGTGGTTTGCTTTTGTTTTCTCTTTTACCTGATATTCTTGATTTCTCTCTTTATTTGTTTCTTTCTTATTTTGGATTTTATTACTTGGTTGGTTATTTATATGATTATGATTCATGCTACAGGGTGCATATATTTGCATTTTTTGTCGAACTTACATCCTTTTTCCTTCTTTAGGTTTTTACATATTTTTGGATGCAGATCTCTGCAATCATCCCCATATCCATCTAAGTATGCACATTTACCATATATTTCATAGTTTTGACATATCTTAGGATGTTTGTAGTAACATCTTTCTCCAAATCTGCAATTCCCTCTTTTCAAAAGGTTGCAGATTTTGTCTTTCTTGTCTATTTTTTCCTCTTTCCGTCATTGTATAGATCTGGGTAGAGCCTCTTCGGGATTTGCTTTTCTGTGTCATATCGTAATTTATTTCTTCGTAGGTATGCTGCTTTATTGCCTCATATGTAGTATCAATGAGTATCTCTGCATCCATACTTTTATCTTGTTCTTTGTTTTCCTTATTTTTTTCTGTCATTTCATTTTTGTTTACTTCTCTTCCGTTTTCCTCTTCTTCTTTTTCTTCTTCTTCTTCCTCTTCCTCTTCTTCTTCATCCTCAACTATTTGTACATTCAAATCTTGATTTAATAACATTGTCTATCCATGATAGACATGTTAAGAACAAAAAATTCTTGTATATTTTTCTCAAAATCTTGTATTACCTCAGCACACTGTGGATGGGTCGGAATGTTGCATGCAGCACATTTTCTGATTAGGTTTTGTGGATTGACTATGCTATACCAAACCTTACACAGTTTGCATGCTTTTGGCATTCTTTTTCCTAATGCATCAATTAGGATATTCACAAGATTCACCTTATTCATTTTCTTTGTCGGAATATGTTGGTTTATGTATATTTTCTTTATGAGAGAGAGAGAGAGAGAGAGAGAGAGAGAGAGAGAGAGATTGGTCATTATTACAGCTTGTACTTTAAAGAGAGAGAGAGAGAGAGAGAGAGAGAGAGAGAGAGAGAGATTAGTCATTATTATCAGCTTGTAATTTTAAAGAGAGAGAGAGAGAGAGATTGGTCATTATTATCAGCTTGTAATTTAAAGAGAGATGGAGAGAGAGAGAGATTAGTCTTTATTATCAGCTTGTAATTTTAAAGAGAGAGAGAGAGAGAGAGAGAGAGAGAGAGAGAGAGAGAGAGAGAGATTGGTCATTATTAACAGCTTGTAATTTAAAGAGAGAGAGAGAGAGAGAGAGAGAGAGAGAGAGAGAGAGAGATTAGTCATTATTATCAGCTTGTAATTTTAAAGAGAGAGAGAGAGAGAGAGAGAGAGAGAGAGAGAGAGAGAGAGAGAGAGAGAGACTTTTAAATGCAAAAATTTTCGTTTTTTCTGCAAAATCTTGGTTATTTATAGAGAGCGGTGAGAGAGTTATGGGCATATTCTGAGTTACCAGCAGATTATGATTAAGAGCTAAAGATAATCCTTCATCTAGTTTCGATATGCCATTGTATTTAATAGATTTGACCATCATCCCGGTCGAAGCCTTTATAATTCTATGAAGATGACCAACATTTTACGATTTATAAACAATTCAAACGGATTTGAAAATCCAAACACATCGGTTGGATGTACTTTTCTCGTACGGTCCTAGATGACGTATGTTTGACTGTGCAGCTATTCTGACTATTTTGACTTTTTGAGTAAATCCTGGAAGTCCTGTTCAAAGGCCATGTGCCTCGTGAATTCAGGTTTGAAACCTCTAATTATAAATACTATCACAGAATCAAACCAGTTAGTCGTACAACTGCAGTCTTGTCACGTTATGTCATCTCGCTGATATTTTTCTTTCTGTAGAATTTTTTTTTTATGTCGTTTTCTCATTATAAACTTCTGGCCGGGAAAAAATCCTCTAAGTGGGGAATTCCTCTAAGGAGAAAATTCCTCCAAAGGGGAAAAAACCTTCAGGGAAAAAGTGCTCTGAGACATTCGTTATGTAAACTCCTTTCATGGCCATGCTTCTGTAGGAAGTCCTCAGCCGTAATTGGATAAAGAAAATCATTTCCAGGTTTTCGTTTCAGGTGAATCCTTGAGTTGCATTGGGATGTCTCTGTCTCTCGACATTTTGTCCTTATCTTTATCTTTAATTGATGAATGAAGCTTTCTTATATGGGGGTTTTGGGGTATGAACACTTATTTACATTCGTGAATGTACGGACTTATATTTTATCTTCAGTTTGGAGTAACTCTAAGTATTGGGGCTCTAAATTGTATGGAAATGTTTCACAAATATTGATCTCCATTATTCCAACTAAATTTTGGGAAAACTTCAGTTTTTTTTTTTAAAGAAATTGTACTCAGGATTATACGCTTGACATTTCAGTGGAAGCACTTCTAATCTTTTGTATTTCCTCAACTGTGTATTGAGATTGCTGCTTTTGATACGAGATACGAGTAGACAGTCAGATGTACAGAGAGGGGCGTTTGATAATAGCATAGTATCTAGCTTAGCCGTAATTATTATGACTTGCAAAATAAATAATTCATGCAGAAACCAAAGGCTTATCAAAATTTGCCATGTAAAAATAAAATTAGACAATGAGTATAAAGTGAACCGTTTGAGTGAAAAGATTTTATTACTATGAATGCTCTGACTATAAGGAAACGTGGAATCACTTTGTGTTTTTTTTTTATATTTGTGTGCACATATATTTTTCCTTTGTTTCCGGTAAAAGAATCCACTGATGCGATGGGTTGGTCAAAGGAGAAATTGTTAACCCTATGCAGGAAACGATTCTGGTTTTCGCTGATATCCAAGAGAAAACGTATTGATATATTTGGTCTCAGGTTCCATCGAAATACTACCTGGTGGTATTTTCTGCCCAAGGCCGGCTTCGTTGTACAACTATAAGCCCTAGAAAGAAGGCTCTGCCTTGACAGAATCCGTTTGAGGCACTTTTTCATCTTCTGTCGAAATATCTTCTTCAATGTAGAGATTTGTTTAGCATATTGTGCAAATACTTTCTTTTTTATGTACGTGCTAGACACACTCACGCACCATCACCACCATAACAAAAAAAAAATATGTATATATATATATATATTATATATAACATATATATATATATATATATATATATATATATATATAATATATATATATATATATATATATATATATATATATAAAGTTTTTTAGTTTTATTCTGAAGCTACACCCTTAAAGGAAAATGGTATAAATTAAAAAAATAACATTAACACATGCAATATATATATAGATATATATATTATATATATATATATATATATATATATATATATATATGTATATATATATATATATATATATATATATATATATATATATATATATATATATGTTTGTATGTGTTAATGTTATTTTAATTTAATTGTAATACCCTTTTCCCTTAAGGGTGTGGTTTCCAGAAGTTACAAATCAGGATGGGCTGCTATACATGCACCTTGGATCTCTTTGCCAGCAGGATCTTTTATTTCATAGCAGTCATCACCCCCAGAAGTATTGTACTCGATTTTCTTTTTAATTTTTTAGGGTAATCTCAGCAATGGCTTGAATTTTCTTAACATTGCCCTTTCTAACTTTGTAAGAAGGTTTCTTACGTTTTTCCGTAAAAATAAAATAATGTAAATTAATCAACGTACTACAGATTTTGGCATTTTTAGTCATCAATAGCGTTCTGTAAAGTCAAAAAAAAAAAAAAAAAAAAAAAAAAAAAAAAACGAGAACAAAGCAGAAAACTATTAAAGACCAAGGGCTTTAATACACGCCCCAAATAAACTGATGGTGAAATAGACGAGACGCCCACTCTTGATGTCAATGAAAGGCGGTTCAAATTTTTCTGTGAAGTTTCAATGGAGACATTACTTCTCGATCCTACTTTGAGTATTTTCTTCTTCCTGTTGGTGGTCTCTTTCAGTCCAAAAAATAGCGCTTAAGTTCTGGTGAAAGCTGTGAAATTCAGTGCTCTCTTGCTCAAACGAGTTTACATGGAAGTTTAAAAATGTTACGAGAATTCTTAGAGAAATTCTAAATCTTGCATAAAACTTTACCGCTCGTTTACACTACAAAGTGAAATTTTCGGAATGCTCAGATTGACGTATTCTAAACAAATATTTGAATATTTTGAAATCACACTGGAAGTTCTGGATATCGTTTTTAAAAAGAGAGAGAGAGAGAGAGGAGAGAGAGAGAGAGAGAGAGAGAGCGTAATATTCAAGAGCTTTTACTACCGAAATGGGAAATCGCAACATAAACCCAAAATGAATTAGTTACCTAATATTTTACAGCAGCATCCGGGTCGGTGGCCGAGTCTCTTACAGAAATTCATAAATAATGTTGAAGTGAAAAAATACTTCTTTGCATTTAAGATATATTGAACGATATTCTTTTTTTATGAACAAACCTGAATTCACTGAAGGTGACCTTGAAACCGAAAAATGTTTGGCAATAATAAAAGAGAGCATTGAAGCTGGACTATTTTTTTTTTTACAATGTGTTATTTATAATTTTATTTTCCCATCAAAATAACCAAGTTCCGTTTGAAGGTCAGGCAGAATCAAACGTTTACAACTGTACAAGAATTACCACCCCGTCCTTGAACTTGAATCCTTTTCGTACCGTATAACTGAAACAAACACGGTTCATAAAAAAGAAGAAAAAAGGATTCGCCTAAAATGAATTGTTTTGTTACTCGAATGGAAAATTGGCTACGGTATTACTAAAGTATTTTTAGCCTTCAGGAATAGCCATTTTCGTTAAGAGAAGCTAAACTGTCATCCTTATTTCCTTACGGCCCGTAGATGTATTATAGTGGATGATTTAATCATTTTCTTGACATTTCTGTTGTTATATATCTCTAATTATTTTATCGAAAACTCAAATCTGAAAAATTATATTAAAATATTTCATTCTATTCATCTTATATGCAAGAGAACTCATTACAGCAGTGTTACATTTTATTAAAAACATCCAATTGAAATAAGAAACATGTAAACCCGTTATAAGCTAACTAAGAAAGAAACTACGGTTGACCATAGAGTTGCAATATTGCAATTTGATAAATAACGCTGTGTGGAAGGACTTTTCTGTAATTTACAAATCATCACTGAAGAATATTTGATACTGAAAAATTTAAGATTCCAGGACATCGAGAAAATAATGATATTGATTATTTGGCAACGGAAATTCTGCCTTTGTAAAAAACAATGCCCTTTAACTTCGATGTACTTATATCATGTTAACGGTTGACTTCAGAGATACCGTACCAGGACAGATAATGGCAGATCAAATATGCATAGAGAGCAGCAATAGTGTGGCGATTATCGAGAGCAGGTAATCTGTGACCTGGGAGGCACGGAGAACACGGATGGGCTTGGGTTAGGGTCGCTGTAATTTTATGTAGTCTACGCCTGTTGGCAGAAAGGACTTAGAATCCATAGCCTTACCTTGGCTCGTGTGTAAACTCTCTCTCTCTCTCTCTCTCTCTCTCTCTCTCTCTCATGAGCTCAGTCTGGCTTTAGTAGATGATACGTTGCTTCATTTTAATAATACATGACAATTGAATCAAAATGAATGTAGAGCCAAGAAAAATAAGGTTATATTTATTAACGATTATTGGGGAAAAAACGTCGAATATCACCCTTTTAATAACTGGTTATTTTTAGTAAAATGTAAGGTAATAATAATAATAAAAATAATAATGATAATAATAATAATAATAATAATAATAATAATCAATAATGATAATAATAATAATAATAATAATACTAATAATAATAATAATAATAATAATAATAATAATAATAATTCATAAAGTTCCGCGAAAGCATTTGTTAATAAACCTTTACATCATATTTCAGGAACTAATTCTCTTCGATAATTAAGACTTCACCTCATCGACGATAAAGTAATAATCAGCATAAATAAGATGACAGCTAATGGGGTGGGAGGAAATGTGATATTCTCGTGATATGAAAAAGATTCATATTGTTTTTTTTATTATAACATACGCTTTTGGGCGAAAGATGACTTCATCGACCTGACAGATGAGTTTTTCCCTTGAAAGAGGTGGTTCCTTAGCTTCATTCACAGAACTGAGATGGCAGAATCTTATTAGGCATGTTTCCTGTTAAAATGCCATGATTGTTAGTTATGATCTATCCACATCAATTCGACGACTCCGTAAAAGCGAAAACGGTAATGTGCCAAAAAGGGGGCAGGCAGAAAAAGAATACATACCTTTCCTTTTGAACCTTAAATGCATTGGTTACATAAGCTATTTCTCCAGAAAATGCTCAACACTGCACTTGAAAGAGTAATAGGGAATGCGACAATATACGTGACATTAAATTTAGTAGACCGAACGCTACTTTCGTATATAGTAAGAATCCCTAATATAGACTAAACTCCTCTGTAAAGTTTTTTTTTTCTAATTGAATGGCAATAAATAAGAAAAAAAAAAACGAAAAACGAGGTATCAGCGTAAACAGACTTGAAAATTGAAATGGGGAAAATATGGCGCATATGATTTTTTTTTTCCTTCTAGACATGAGAGTAAAAGAAACTTAAAAAGTAACAAAGAAGAATCATGTGCGTATAGCTTTGAAGTTTTGAAGTCATATGAATATATAACGGAACCAAAAAGAATATTATTTTTAAAAAGTAAAAAAAAAAAAAAAAAACAAAAAAAAAAAAAAAAAAAAAAAAACCTGAACTTGCAAATAGAGACTTTTGGAAAAGATGCAAGTTTTTTTTTCATATTTAAAAAAAAGAAAAAAAAGGAAACAACACAATGAAATCGATTTTCGACAGCGAGGTTTTCTTCCTTTTATCCAACCAGCTGCTGCCACTGCTGTCTTGGTCAGCATAAGTGACCTGGTTGCTGTGAAGTCTGGTGAATATCAATCAAGTAGTGGTCAGTTTCGACGTTGATTACCTTCGCTGATGCGAATCCCCAGCGATGCAGTGAACGTGTCTGGTTTAGTGTCGCTTATGCTTATTCTTATGTAGGCAAAGTGTTCACACTTACATATTTGATGTAGATACTGGCAGGCAAATGTGGTGCAGATGTGTGTATGTATATATATATATAGATATATATATATATATATATATATATATATATATATATATATAGTATATATATAATAATGTGTGTGTGCGTGTGTGTGTGTGTGTGGTGTGTGTGTGTGTGTGTATCAACACTGAGTAGCTGAAAGTGAATTATTTAAGGAAAAAAAATTTATTTTCAAAGCGCATCATAATGGTCTAAATGTTCCTGAATGCTCTCAGATCCATCGACGGTGGAAGTTCAGTACAGAAGCCGAGAAAAAGGTTATTTATACAACAAAATGGTCCTGCTTGTCAGAGTGAGGAATGCAGTCCCTGACTTGACTTCATATATCGTTATGTACCAGACTCCGCAATCGATTGAATGACTTGTCACCTCCAGGATGGTGTCCTTAGACAAGACTGGTGGGACTAGCATGACTTTCATATTATGTCAGACGAGGTTCTGTCATCTGTGACGGAAATACTGGACTAAGAATCCAATCCCGAGTAACTCTCAACTCTCGAAGGCATCTACATTCAAATAAGAAAAAACGCCATTTTAATTTACAGCGAAAGGATTTATATTACAACTCATAAATGACCTCCACTCTCAAGGCATTCTACATGAAGTTGAATAAAATAAACATCATTTATTTTACATCGAAAGGATTTATATTACCACGGCAGCACATCAATGACCTCCACTCTCAATGCATTCTACATGAATAATAAAAAAACTCATTTAATTTACAGAAAGGGATTTATATTACAACACCTACATGACCTTCAGATGACACTAGGGAGTTCATGGAAACACATTAGTTTCCCCCTCTGCTCGCCTACTGATTGGATACCTCCAATACGTGTGCCTTCATTCCCGCTCAACCACCATTATATCCTGATCCAATTTCCGCTGTTTAAACGCCTATCCCATTTTCTTTTTTTTACTAAGAGATTTTGCATGAATGCAGCTTCCCCCTTCATTAGTTCCATATTTATTTCTTCGCTTAATAAAAAAAGAAGTGAGATAGTTGAGCAACATTCGACCATGTTGCTACTGCTTTTGGATTGTCCTGGTACTTCATGAAGATGGAAAATGTTTCTGCTCTCAAGAAATCATGGCGAGAATTGTATCTGTATATATATATATATGTATATATATATATATATAATATATATATATATATATATATATATATATATATATATATATAATATACATCGCAAAAGAAGTTGAGTTACTTCATCTTTAGCGCTTGATCTGACTTGGACACGTAGAGATATGACGGAGTGGAATAAATTTTCCGAACCTCAAAGCAACCGGTGATATTAAAAACTTTTCAAATTCTCGTGTGTTTGACAGGTAAAACCACTCCAGCTTGAACCTCAGTGGCTGGTAACCTATTTTCAAGAACTGCGATTGCAAGATGTGAGTTATTTGAATGCATAGGTTCCACTTAGTTTTCGATGAGATATTGGAACAAGAGTTGGGAAGAGAGAGGGATGAGAGAGAGAGAGAGAGAGAGAGAGAGAGAGAGAGAGAGAGAGAGAGAGAGAGAGAGAGAGAGTTGTACGTATGAGGACGAATTACATGATTACCTTTTTCGCTGACTTATGAGTTTGTAACGAGATCTTCTG
>NC_061094.1:66420436-66440436 GCF_015104395.2 Macrobrachium nipponense
CAGAAGATCTCGTTACAAACTCATAAGTCAGCGAAAAAGGTAATCATGTAATTCGTCCTCATACGTACAACCTCTCTCTCTCTCCTTCTTCTTCTTCTCTCCTCTCTCTCTCTCGTCTCTCTCTTCTTCTCTCCTCTCTCTCTCCTCTCCCTCTCTCTCTCTCTCTTCCAACGGTCCTTGTTCCAATATCTCACTCGAAAAGCTAAGTGGAACCTATGCATTTCAAATAACTCACATCTTGCAATCGCAGTTCTTGAAAATAGGTTTACCAGCCACTGAGGTTCAAGCGTGGAGTGGTTTACCTGTCAAACACACGAGAATTTGAAAAGTTTTAATATCACCGGTTGCTTTGAGGTTCGGAAAATTTATTCCACTCCGTCATATCTCTACGTGTCCAAGTCAGATCAAGCGCTAAAGATGAAGTAACTCAACTTCTTTTGAGATGTATATATATATATACACATATATATATATATATATATATATATATATATATATATATATATATATATATATATATAATATATATATATATACATATATATATATACAGATACAATTCTCGCCATGATTTTCTTGAGAGCAGAAACATTTTCCATCTTCATGAAGTACCAGGACAATCCAAAAGCAGTAGCAACATGGTCGAATGTTGCTCAACTATCTCACTTCTTTTTTTTATTAAGCGAAGAAATAAATATGGAAGCTAATAAAGGGGGAAGCTGCATTCATGCAAAATCTCTCAGTAAAAAAAAAAAATGGGATAGGCGTTTAAACAGCGGAAATTGGAATCAGGATATAATGGTGGTTGAGCGGGAATGAAGGCACACGTATTGGAGGTATCCAATCAGTAGGCGAGCAAAGGGGGAAGCTAACGTGTTTCCATGAACTCCCTAGTGTCATCTGAAGGTCATGTAGGTGTTGTAATATAAATCCCTTTCTGTAAATTAAATGTTTTTTTTTATTTATTTCATGTAGAATGCATTGAGAGTGGAGGTCATTTATGAGTTGTAATATAAATCCTTTCGCTGTAAAATAAATGATGTTTTTTTTATTTATTTCATGTAGAATGCCTTGAGCGTGGAGGTCATTTATGTGCTGTAATATAAATCCTTTCGCTGTAAATTAAATGATGTTTTTTTTTTATTTAATGTAGAATGCCTCGAGAGTGGAGAGTCATTCGGGATTGGATTCTAGTCCAGTATTTCCGTCACAGATGACAGAACCTCGTCTGACATAATATGAAAGTCATGCTAGTCCCACCAGTCTTGTCTAAGGACACCATCCTGGAGGTGACAAGTCATTCAACCTCGATAGCGGAGTCTGGTTCATAACGATATATGAAGTCAAGTCAGGACTGCATTCCTCACTCTGACAAGCAGGACCATATTGTTATATAAATAACCTTTTTCTTGGCTTCTGTAATGAACTTCCACCGTCGATGGATCTGAGAGCATCAGAAACATTTAGACCATTATGATGCTCTTTGAAAAATTACATTTTTTTCCTTAAATAATTCACTTTTCAGCTACTCAGTGTTGATACACACACACATACACGCGCTCACACACACATTATATATATATATATATATATATATATATATATATATATATATATAATATATATATATATATATATATATATATATTTGTTACTGCCAGATGGAAGTGCTTACGCGTGTATGTACCAATGGTTAAATGTACATCTGAACCACATTTGCCTGCCAGTGTCATTATTATCAAATATGTAAGTGTGAACACTTTACCTACATAAGAATAAGCATACGCGACACTAAACCAACCACGCTCACTGCATCGCTGGGATTCGCATCAGCGAAGGTAATCAACGTCGAAACTGGCCACTACTTGATTGATATTCACCAGACGACCCACAGCAACCAGGTCACTTATGCTGACCAAGACAGCAGCGGCAGCAACTGGTTGGATAAAAGGAAGAAAACCTCGCTGGTCGAAAATCGATTTCATTGAGTTGCTTTTCCTTTATTTTTTTCTTTTTTTAATTATGAAAAAAAAACTTGCATCTTTTCAAGTCTCTATTTGCAATAATCAGTTTTTCCCTTTTTTTTCAACTTTTTAATGATCGAAAATCGACTTCATTGTGTTGATTTTCCTTTTTTTTTAATTATAAAAAAAACTTGCATCTTTTCAAGTCTCTATTTGCAATAATCAGTTTTTCCTTTTTTTTTTTACTTTTTAAATAATATTCGTTTCGGTTCCATTATATATTCATATGCCTTCAAAACTTCAAAGCTCTACGCACATGAATTCTTCTTTGTTACTTTTTAAGTTTCTTTTACTCTCATGTCTAGAAGGAAAAAATCATATACGTGTGTCTGTGTCTAGTCGCGCCATATTTTCCCCATTTCAATTTCAAGTCTGTTTACGCTGATACCTCGTTTTTCTTATTTTATTGCCATTCATTCGAAATTTCCAGAGGAGTTTAGTCTATATTAGGGATTCTTACTATATACGAAAGTAGCGTTCGGTCTACTAAATTTAATGTCACGTATATTGTGCGCATTCCCTATTACTCTTTCAAGTGCAGTGTTGAGCATTTGCTGGAGAAATAGCTTATGTAACCAATGCATTTAAGGCTCAAAAGGAAAGGAATTCTTTTTCTGCCTGCCCCCTTTTTTGGCACATTACCGTTTTCGCTTTTACGGAGTCGTCGAATTAATGTGGATAAGATCATAACTAACACTCATGGCATTTAACAAGAAACATGCCTAATAAGATTCTGCCATCTCCAGTTCAGTGAATGAAGATAAGGAACCACCTCTTGAAGGGAAACATCATCTGTTAGTCAGGTCGATGAAGTCACCTTTCGCCCAAAAGCGTATATTATAAAGAACAAATATGAATCTTTTCATACCACGAGAATATCACATTTTCCTCCCACCCCATTAGCTGTCATCTTATTTATGCTGATTAATTAACTTTATCGTCGATGAGGTGACGTCTTAATTATCGAAGAGAATTAGTTCCTGAAACATGATGTAAAGGTTTATTAACAAATGCTTTCGCTGAACTTTTATGAATTATTATTATTATTATTTTTTTATTTTTTTATTTTTTGCTCTATCACAGTCCTCCAATTCGACTGGGTGGTATTTATAGTGTGGGGTTCCGGGTTGCATCCTGCCTCCTTAGGAGTCCATCACTTTTCTTACTATGTGTGCCGTTTCTAGGATCACACTCTTCAGCATGAGTCCTGGAGCTACTTCAGCCTCTAGTTTTTCTAGATTCCTTTTCAGGGATCTTGGGATCGTGCCTAGTGCTCCTATGATTATGGGTACGATTTCCACTGGCATATCCCATATCCTTCTTATTTCTATTTTCAGATCTTGATACTTATCCATTTTTTCCCTCTCTTTCTCTTCAACTCTGGTGTCCCATGGCATTGCGACATCAATGAGCGATACTTTCTTCTTGACTTTGTCAATCAACGTCACGTCTGGTCTATTTGCACGTATCACCCTATCCGTTCTGATACCATAGTCCCAGAGGATCTTTGCCTGATCGTTTTCTATCACTCCCTCAGGTTGGTGCTCTTACCACTTATTACTGCAAGGTAGCTGATGTTTCTTGCACAGGTTCCAGTGGAGGGCTTTTGCCACTGAATCATGCCTCTTTTTGTACTGGTTCTGTGCAAGTGCCGGGCATTCGCTTGCTATGTGGTTTATGGTTTCATTTTTCATATTGCACTTCCTACATATGGGAGAGATGTTATTTCCGTCTATCGTTCTTTGAACATATCTGGTTCTTAGGGCCTGATCTTGTGCCGCTGTTATCATTCCTTCAGTTTCCTTCTTTAGCACTCCCCTCTGAAGCCATAGCCATGTGTCATCGCTGGCTAGTTCTTTAGTCTGTCTCATGTATGGTCCGTGGATCGGTTTGTTGTGCCAGTCCTCTGTTCTGTCTGTCATTCTCTTATCTCTGTATATTTCTGGGTCTTCGTCTACTTTTATTAGTCCTTCTTCCCATGCACTCTTTAGCCACTCGTCTTCACTGGTTTTCAGATATTGCCCCAGTGCTCAGTTCTCGATGTTGACGCAGTCCTCTATACTTAGTAGTCCTCTCCCTCCTTCCTTTCGTGTTATGTATAGTCTGTCCGTATTTGCTCTTGGGTGTTGTTACGAACTCCCTTTAGGAGGAAGTCGTAACTGGTTCTTTTATTTTAATCTTAAATCCAGTGACAAAAACAAATCAGTATGAGCGAGGAAAATCAGAAAGACACAGGCAAAAATTTCACAATATTTATTACACAATAAATATACGTACACTGATGCTCACAAAAAGTAATAAATAGACAAAACACAAAAGGCCATCAAATAACTCAGAGTCACCTATAACTAAAGCTAAACCCTACTCATAGAGAAGAAACCAAATCTTAATCTTAATAAGGGAACCAAATAAATTTACCCACCACGCTAACCTATTACTAAATAGAAAGGAAAGAAGTGGAAGGACATACAAAAAGAAACAATAATCCTACCTAAGACATAACAATCTAAACCTTAATATACTATCAAACACTTTAGAAGACCATATAATTACACACTCTTTAAGGTGTAGCTAAAAATACACACAGATTGGTCCTATGACACAGACCAGTACTAATACAGTCGAGTCCATATATCACTCAAAAAATGCAGTCACAGAACGTCACTCCCATCAGAAGAACTGCACTTTAAAACCGTTGGTGGATATACACACTTTAGTCTACGGCTCGCCAAAGATACAGGGGATGTTCCTCTTACCTGAGAGAAGACACCCTACTTGCTCCAACAAGGCCACTCTGGTGCTGATACAGTGGATACATCCATGAAAGACGAAAAAGGCTCTCGAGCCCAGAACCACACACAACTGCCAACGCCAAGATTTAAGCCAGTAGGCCACTTAAATCACAGTTGCACGTCGTACTCCCACATGTAGCTTCACATGCATAACTGCCTTTCACATTAAGAAGCAGCTCAATGACAGCAGATGATTGTTCTCAAGAGAACAAGCGAGAAATCTTCACAATAGGACGTTATATAGTATTATCCACAACAGCAGACAGATCAGCAGCTCCAGAGTCCTCAACGGCCTTGAACTAGCCTCTAGAATACTTTGGGAGAGTCACAAGTCACCTCTCCTTACCACACTCCCAGTCACCATAAAGAAAAATAAACAGAGTTACAAATTTGGCAAGGAAGCAAAAACACTGAGGAAGGCCGCACTTCAAACTGCACTCAATAGATGGCGCCACAAAACTAAAGCTTTTTTTCAACCAAAGCAAATTAACAGTACATTTAACCAAAATGTATACTAACGTAAAACAAATAGCAAAATACCTAACTTAACTTAGTTTTACAAAATTGCAAACAATATAAAAATAAAAGCCATCAGTGCAAAAAGGCAAAACAATGAGATTTTACTTTAAAATTACGTTACGGCCTGACACCTTCCTCCCTCAACAAAAAAAAATCAATTTGACTAAACAGGAAAATTAATTTTTTTTTAAAACCTTAATACGAAAATATAAGGTAAAGCAAACATGACAAGCAAAAACACTCACACTAGGACTACTTAATCTAACTGGCCCCCCCAAAAAAAACAGGGAACTCCGGGATTGCACAAAATAAGCAAAAACAACCTTAGGATACACTAATAGCCTATACACCATCTGAAAAGAAAATTAGAAAATCAGGAACGGCATAACAGCCAACACTTCACATCCTAGAAAGTGCATCGGGGATCTTGTTGTCCACTCCTTTTATATGTTGGAAGACCAGGTTATATTCCTGAAGGAGAAGTGCCCATCGCAGAATCCTTTGATTCGCTCCCTTCATCTTATTTATGAACACCAGCGGGTTATGGTCCGTCAACACTTCAACCTGGAAAGAACTGGATAAATAAATAGAAAAATGGGATACGCTCTTCACCAGAGCCAAAGCTTCCTTCTCTATGGTAGAGTATTTTCTTTCAGCCAGGAGTAACTTTTTACTGAAATAAGATACAGGGTGCATTTCCCCCTCATCATCTCTGAAACAGAACTCCTCCAATGCCCACGTCACTGGCATCCACTGCCAAAATAAAAGGTTTATTAAAATTGGGAGAGCTAAGAATTGGTTCAGAGACTAATACAGATTTCAAATTAGAAAAAGCTTTTTCACACACTGTACTCCACAAAAACTTAGTGTTCTTTTTCAATAGATTAGTTAAAGGCTGGGCGATGTCAGCAAAATTCTTCAGGAACCTCCTATAATAACCTAACATACCAAGAATTTTGCGGACACCACGGACATTACACGGTTGAGGAAGGTTGGCTATAACCTCAATATTAGCATGTTTAGGAGCAACCTTCCCCAAACCAACCTCATGACCAAGATAGGTCACTACAGCCTTACCAAACTCACACTTGTTGATATTTACAACCAAACCAGCCTTTCGTAAAACCTGAAACAGTTTTCTTAACCTTTCAACATGGGTTTTCCAGTCCTGACTGTATACCACCAAGTCGTCAATATATATTTCGGTACCCTCCAGCCCGCATATCACCCTATTCATAAGGCGCTGGAACGTACAAGCTGCATTTTTTAAACCAAAAGGCATCACCTTACATTCATACAACCCATTTGGGGGTGACAAACTGCCGAAATCTCACGGGCCCTGTGAGACAATGGCACCTGCCAGTAACCCTTCAATAAGTAATTTAGTTACAAACCTGGCATTCCCTATCCGGTCTATTAAATCTTCAATCCGGGGAAGAGGGAAACTGTCACTCTTGGTTACCTGATTAACTCTACGGTAGTCAACACACATTCTATAATTACCGTCAGGTTTCTTTACCAGAACTATAGGAGAACTCCACGGACTTGAGCTGGGTTGAATAAGATCATGGTCCAGCATATACTGTACCTCCTTCTCAACTACTTTGGCTTTTTCTGGGTTCAGGCGGTAAGGAGCCTGCTTTACTGGACGAGCGTCACCTACCTCAATATCATGTTCAAGCCATGAAGTAAGCCCTGGAGTCTCTCTAAACACTTCTGGAAAAGACTATCAAACATAACATGTCTTTCTTCTGGACTTCATCCAGATGCTCCAACAAAACATTAGCCTTATTAAAAATTTCAACATTTGTTCTTAAATTCTGTACAGATAAATTCTCTACAGATACATGGTTATCAACATTATTATTAAATACAGTAGCTAGAGGACATGGTATTTCATAAACAATATTTAATGGATCTGGATTTCTACCTTCATATTTCTTTAATCTATTAATGTGAAAAATTCTACTCTTTCTAGTAGAAACCTGGAGAATCTAATTCATAATTAACGTCAGACACCTTTCTTATTACCTTCCATGGACCTTTAAATCTGTTTCAGAAAACTATCAGAGTCCATATCTAAAACCAGAACCAGATCTCCAGATTCGAAAGAACGACTTACTGCCTTGCGATCATAGAATGCTTTCATACAAGCCTGGGAAGCTTGCAAATTATCCTGGGCAAACTTCCAGGCACCACTCAATTTATTTTTCAAATTAGATAAAAAATATATTTTAAATTTTGAATTTGTTTTCGCCCCCAATCAACACTTCAAATAACACTTCCAAAGACCTCGAACCTCATGACCATACACCAATCTGAAAGGAGAAACACCAGTAGATTCATTTGGGCGAGTTCTTAATGCAAATAATGCATAAGGTAGTTCCTTATCTCAACTACTCTCCCTTTCGTAACAGTACTTACCAATTATACTTTTTAAGGTTTGGTGGAACCTTTCCACAACCCCTTGACTTTCGGGATGATATGGGACACTGGTGATGTGCTGAATGGCCAGTTCAGCACACCTGTCCTGAAAGTACTTGGAAGTAAAATTAGTACCGCGATCTGATGAATGGTACAGGTAACCCATAACGACAAAAATATTCTACTAACTTCTCCCAGACAGCTTTTGACGTAACTTTCCTAAGAGGGAAAGCCTCTGGGAACCGAGAAGCCCTATCCATCACAGTTAATAAATACATATATCCCGATTGGGTTCTAGGTAAAGGACCAACAACATCAATGACAATCTGCAAATGGTTCACATTACAGGGATGGGTTTTAACGGAGCCTTTCGCAATACCTGATTGGGTTTACCCATGACCTGGCACGTCTCACAAGTTCGCAAGAACAGCTTAATACACCTTCTCATATTAGGCCACCAAAATAGCTTGGTTAATCTCTTAAAAGTTTTTGTTACCAAAAGTGTCCCCGAGGGAAATTCCTCATGAGCTAACTGCAGCAATTCGTCTCTGAATTGTTTAGGTACTAAAATCTGCTTATGGTACTCAGAAGATTCCATAAGAGCAGAACGACTTAATCTATACAATAATCCTCTCTCTGATACAAAACATGGCTTAGAAATATCATCCCCCTCAGTTATTTCCACATCAAATTCATCATGCTGAGCTCTTATAAAATCAGCCCTATTCCATGCTCTAACTACCTTACTACTATCACTACTTCCTACAGACTCGAGCCTTCCTACTGCTACATCTACTTGTACAGGATCTAAATGTAAATCCTCTTCGTCCATCAAGAGGTTACGCCCTTTTCTCTTGGAGCGAGTAGTTACAGCAATTGGTAATTTATTTACGGTAAATGGGGAACAATTCTTGTCCCTCCCACATTACATAAGTCATTTCCTAGGATACCATCTATCCCAGGAATAGGTAGTTTATCAACAATGGCCAGATTAATATTCTTTACAACACCCAATATGTCAATCTCTCCTTCAACCACAGGAGCAGACACAACAGTGTCAGGAAAACCACTTAAAATAACATAGTTAGCGATCTTCACATCAAGAGGTAACCTACTTCTCAACAATAAAGATCGAGCAGCACCTGTGTCCCTCAAAAATTTGACATTTATAACTTCCTCCTTAAATCTCAGCTTACCTGGCCAAATATATTTATTAAATGACAGTCACATGGGGGAATCTTTCTCTTTATTACCTTTACCATTTTCTTCATTCCATTCTTCTACAGAATGTTGAGATGCCTTAACTTGATTCACCAAAGCAATGGGAGAAGTAGCCTGCCTCTGTATAATAATTCTTGACCGAGGCAAAACACTTAGCCTGGGTATGTCCTGTCTTGTTACACCAGTAACAGGTTCTACTACTTCCCACACTACTAGTTATAGTACGACTAGGATGAGCATTATCAGTTTTTGCAAAATTCCTATTTACAAAATTACACCGGGATTCTTATTGGTTTGATTTTTTACCTGAAAATTGGAATTTGCTTTAGAGTTATCCTGAAAATTAGAATTATTTTGGTTAAAGAAAATTCTCTTTCTACTCTCCCCGTTACCCTTGACCACAGGGAAATTACCCTGAAAGTTCTCAGTACCAACTTTATGGGTCAATATATAGTTCATCACTCAACTGAGCAATTCTGGGAAAAGAGGTCACTTTCAAGTCTTCTAAATGCACTCTTAAATCTTTAGCACACTATTTCTTAAAATCTTCAATCAATATCAATTCCTTCAAGGCCGCCAAAGTAGTTACTTGACGACTCTTGAGCCAGTCATCAAAATGCTCCTGCTTTACACGGGCAAATTCCACAAAAGTCATGTTCGTGGGGTTTTGTTAAAATTCCTAAACCTCTGCCTGTAGGCCTCGGGAACCAAATCATAAGCTTTTAATATCAAAGCTTTTCACTTTTCTCATAATCCCGAGATACTTGCTCCTCTATGGCATTATAAACCTTCTGAGCCTTGCCCAGCAAGCGACATTGAATCAACACTGTCCAGACCTCCCTAGGCCAAGACAACCTGGAAGCAACCCTTTCAAAGGCCTTAAAGAATTCAGACACGTTTCTCCTCAGTAAAACAAGGTACAAGTTTTAGAGCATCCCCAAACTAAACTTTTCCCCGGTATCTTCACGGATGGGGGTACTCACACACTTCCTACCTTGCTGGAGCTTGGCCAACTCTAACTCCATACCAAGCATTGCTCTCTCATGTGCTCTGATTCTCTCCAACTCCTCGAACTCTAACTTCTTTAGCTCCAACATGCTCTGGAAATCCTTTACTAGTGGCTCATTTTCCACTTTGACCGAACGAGTAGGAACAGCTGGACCAACATTATCAGTACGAGGAACTCGCTCAGTCTGACTTTCACCATCAGGCAGACTGCCGTACCCTTCAAAAATCACTCCACAGTGGGGCAGATCCTGAAAAAGACTCAATCCCGGAGCCCCTTCTACATCAGACTCACTCATGCTTTCACTAATTAATTCATCAGCATTTGTTGTTTAAGTTCACACAGCCTATTCTTTACCAACTTATACACATCCTTTTTCAATTCCCTATTTGTTAAAGAAATGCCTAACCACCTAGCACAAGCTTTCAAATTTTCTTTAGTCAAAGCACTCAAATACCTAACACAATCCTCATTAGCTAAATATTCAGCAGGGTTAAACTCTACATCAGCCATAGTGAAAAGGAAAAGGAGGAAGGTGATGAGGCACAACAAAAATAAATACTGAAAAATCTCACCCAGAGCACAGTCTGACCACTCGCACCACCGACTGAGTTTGTCCTGGATCCTGTCACGGTCGCCAAATTTGTTACGAACTCCCTTTAGGAGGAAGTCGTAACTGGTTCTTTTATTTTAATCTTAAATCCAGTGACAAAAACAAATCAGTATGAGCGAGGAAAATCAGAAAGACACAGGCAAAAATTTCACAATATTTATTACACAATAAATATACGTACACTGATGCTCACAAAAAGTAATAAATAGACAAAACACAAAAGGCCATCAAATAACCCAGAGTCACCTATAACTAAAGCTAAACCCTACTCATAGAGAAGAAACCAAATCTTAATCTTAATAAGGGAACCAAATAAATTTACCCACCACGCTAACCTATTACTAAATAGAAAGGAAAGAAGTGGAAGGACATACAAAAAGAAACAATAATCCTACCTAAGACATAACAATCTAAACCTTAATATACTATCAAACACTTTAGAAGACCATATAATTACACACTCTTTAAGGTGTAGCTAAAAATACACACAGATTGGTCCTATGACACAGACCAGTACTAATACAGTCGAGTCCATATATCACTCAAAAAATGCAGTCACAGAACGTCACTCCCATCAGAAGAACTGCACTTTAAAACCGTTGGTGGATATACACACTTTAGTCTACGGCTCGCCAAAGATACAGGGGATGTTCCTCTTACCTGAGAGAAGACACCCTACTTGCTCCAACAAGGCCACTCTGGTGCTGATACAGTGGATACATCCATGAAAGACGAAAAAGGCTCTCGAGCCCAGAACCACACACAACTGCCAACGCCAAGATTTAAGACAGTAGGCCACTTAAATCACAGTTGCACGTCGTACTCCTACATGTAGCTTCACGTGCATAACTGCCTTTTACATTAAGCAGCAGCTCAATGACAGCAGATTTTGTTCTCAAGAGAACAAGCGAGAAATCTTCACAATAGGACGTTATATAGTATTATCCACAACAGCAGACAGATCAGCAGCTCCAGAGTCCTCAACAGCCTTGAACTAGCCTCTAGAATACTTTGGGAGAGTCACAAGTCACCTCTCCTTACCACACTCCCAGTCACCATAAAGAAAAATAAACAGAGTTACAAATTTGGCAAGGAAGCAAAAACACTGAGGAAGGCCGCACTTCAAACTGCACTCAATAGATGGCGCCACAAAACTTAAGCTTTTTTTCAACCAAAGCAAATTAACAGTACATTTAACCAAAATGTATACTAACGTAAAACAAATAGCAAAATACCTAACTTAACTTAGTTTTACAAAATTGCAAACAATAGAAAAATAAAAGCTATCAGTGCAAAAAGGCAAAACAATGAGATTTTACTTTAAAATTACGTTACGGCCTGACAGGTGTAGTGCTTTGTGTATTGTCATATGTTTCCTGGTTTTTTTTATCTATGCTGTGGAGTTCTGCCTTCGTCCATTCGACTATTCCTGCGCTGTATCTGATTACTGGCACTGCCCATGTGTTTATGGCTTTTATCATATTTCCGGCGTTGAGTTTTGACTTGAGTATCGCCTTGAGTCTCTGCATATATTCTTTTCTGATCGTGTCCTTCATCTCTTGGTGTTTTATATCCCCTCCTTCCATTATTCCCAGGTATTTGTATCCTGTCTCATCTAGTTTGATGTTGCTCCCATCTGGTAGCTTTATCCCTTCAGTTCTCGTTACTTTGCCTTTTTGTATGTTGACTAAGGCGCATTTTTCTATTCCAAACTCCATCCTGATGTCCCCAGATACAATCCTTACAGTCTGGATTAGGGTATCTATTTCCTTGATGCTCTTACCATACAGCTTGATGTCGTCAATGAACATCAGATGGTTGATTCTGTTGCCTCTTTTCTTGAGTTGGAACCCGGCATCCATCTTTTGTAGTACTTTTGTCATGGGAATCATGGCTACTACGAAGAGTAGTGTGGACAGTGAGTCGCCCTGGAAGATCCCTCTCCTGATATTAACCTCTGCTAGTCTTATTCCAGAGCTTGTAAGTATTGTATTGCAGTTGCGCATTGTATTTTTGAGGAAGCTGATGGTGTTTTCCTCTGCCCCATATATTTTCAGGCATTCTATTAGCCATGTGTGTGGTATCATGTCGAAGGCTTTCTTATAGTCTATCCATGCCATGCTTAGGTTGGTTTTCCTTCTCCTACTGTTCATCATTACCATTTTGTCTATCAGGAGCTGGTCTTTTGTGCCCCTACACTTCCTTCTGCAGCCTTTCTGTTGGTGGGGGATGGTGTTTGTCTTCTCTAGGTAGTTGTATAGCCTTTCACTGATGATACCTGTTAGTAACTTCCACATTATTGGTAGGCAGGTGATAGGCCTGTAGTTACTGGCTATATTTCCCTTACTCTTGTCTTTTTGTATTAAGGATGTTCTTCCTATTATTATTATTATTATTATTATTTTTTTTTTTTTTTTTTTTTTTTTTTTTGCTCTAACACAGTCCTCCAATTCGACTGGGTGGTATTTATAGTGTGGGGTTCCGGGTTGTTGCATCCTGCCTCCTTAGAGTCCATCACTTTTCTTACTATGTGTGCCGTTTCTAGGATCACACTCTTCTGCATGAGTCGTGGAGCTACTTCAGCCTCTAGTTTTTCTAGATTCCTTTTCAGGGATCTTGGGATCGTACCTAGTGCTCCTATGATTATGGGTACGATTTCCACTGGCATATCCCAAATCCCCTTCTTATTTCTATTTTCAGATCTTGATACTTATCCATTTTTTTTCCCTCTCATCTCTTCAACTCTGGTGTCCCATGGTATTGCGACATCAATGAGTGATACTTTCTTCTTGACTTTGTCAATCAACGTCACGTCTTGGTCTGTTTTGCACGTATCACCCTATCCGTTCTGATACCATAGTCCCAGAGGATCTTTGCCTGATCGTTTTCTATCACTCCTTCAGGTTGGTGCTCGTACCACTTATTACTGCAAGGTAGCTGATGTTTCTTGCACAGGCTCCAGTGGAGGGCTTTTGCCACTGAATCATGCCTCTTTTTGTACTGGTTCTGTGCAAGTGCCGGGCATTCACTTGCTATGTGGTTTATGGTTTCATTTTTCGTATTGCACTTCCTACATATGGGAGAGATGTTATTTCCGTCTATCGTACTTTGAACATATCTGGTTCTTAGGGCCTGATCTTGTGCCGCTGTTATCATTCCTTCAGTTTCCTTCTTTAGCTCTCCCCTCTGTAGCCATTGCCAATTATTATTATTATTATTATTATTATTATTATTATTATTATTATTATTATTATTATTATTCCTACATTTTACTAAAAATAACCAGTTATTAAGGGTGATATTCGACGTTTTTTTCCCAATTATCGTTAATAAGAGAACCTTATTTTTCTTGGCTCTACATTCATTTTGATTCATTGTTAGGTGTTATTAAAATGACCCAACGTATCATCTGCTAAAGCCAGACTGAGCTCGAGAGAGAGAGAGAGAGAGAGAGAGAGAGAGAGAGAGAGAGAGAGAGAGAGAGTTTACACGAGCCAAGGTAAGGCTATGGATTCTAAGTCCTTTCTGACAACAGGCGTAGACTACATAAAATTACAGCGACCTTAACCCAAGCCCAACCGTGTTCTCCGTGCCTCCCAGGTCACAGATTACCTGCTCTCGATAATCGCCACATTATTGCTGCTCTCTATGCATATTTGATCTGCCATTATCTGTCCTGGTACGGTATCTCTGAAGTCAACCGTTAACATGATATAAGTACATCGAAGCTAAAGGGCATTGTTTTTACAAAGGCAGCATTTCCGTTGCCAATAATCAATATCATTATTTTCTCGATGTGCTGGAATCTTAAATTTTTCAGTATCAAATATTCTTCACTGATGATTTGTAAATTAAATAAAAGTCTTTCCAAAGAGCGTTATTTATCAAATTGCAATATTGCAACTCTATGGTCAACCGTAGTTTTTTCTTCGTTATCTTGTAACGGGTTTCTTATTTCAATTGGATGTTTTTAATAAAATGTAATACTGCTGTAATGAGTTCTCTTGCATATAAGATGATTAAAACGAAATATTTTGATATAATTTTTCAGATTTCAGTTTTCGGTAAATTAGAGATATATAACAACAGAAATGTCAAGAAAATTATAAAATCATCCACTATAATACATCTACGGGCCGTAAGGAAATAAGGATGACAGTTTAGCTTCACTTAACGAAAATGGCTATTCCTGAAGGCTAAAAATACTTTAGTAATACCGTAAACAATTTTCCATTCGAGTAACAAAACAATTCATTTTAGGCGTATTTTTTTTTCTTCTTTTTTATATACTGTGTTTGTTTCAGTTATACGGTACGAAAAGGATTCAAGTTCAAGGACGGGGTGGTAATTCTTGTACAGTTGTAAACGTTTGATTCTGCCTGACCTTCAAACGGAACTTGGTTATTCTGATGGGAAAATAAAATTATAAACAACACATTGGGCAAAAAAATAGTCCAGCTTCAATGCTCTCTTTTTTTAGTGCCAAACATTTTTCGGTTTCAAGGTCACCTTCAGTGAATTCAGGTTTGTTTATAAAAAAAAAAAATATCGTGCTCTGTATCTAAAATGCAAAGAGGTATTTTTTCACTTCAACATTATTTACGAATTTCTGTAAGAGACTCGGCCATCGACCCGGATGCTGCTGTAAAATATCAGGTAACTAATTCATTTTGGGTTTGTGTTGCGATTTCCCATTTCGGTAGTAAAAGCTCTCTCTCTCTCTCTCTCTCTCTCTCTCTCTCTCTCTCTCTCTCTCTCTCTCTCTCTCTCAAAAACGATATCCAAAACTTCCGGTGGGATTTCAAAATATTCAAATATTCGTTTTGAATACGTCAATCTGAGCATTCCGAAAATTTCACTTTGTAATGCAAACGAACGGTAAAGTTTTACGCAAGATTTAGAATTTCTCTAAGAATTCTCGTATCATTTTTAAACTTCAATGTAAACTCGTTTGAGCAAGAGAGCACTCAATTTCACAGCTTTCACCAGAACTTAAGCGCTATTTTTTGGACTGAAAGAGACCACCAACAGGAAGAAGAAAATACTCAAAGTAGGATCGAGAAGTAAGTCTCCTTGAAACTTCACAGAAATATTTAAGCCTTTCATTGACCTCAAAAGTGGGCGTCTCGTCTAGTTTATCGCCAGTTTATTTGGTGCGTGTATGAATATATAAAGTCCTTGGTCTTTAATAGTTTTCTGCTTTGTTCTCGTTTTTTTTTTTTTTTTTGCTTTACAGAACGCTACTGATGACTAAAAATGCCAAAATCTGTAGTACGTTAATTTACATTTTTTATTTTTACGGAACAACGTAAGAAACCTTCTTACAAACTTAGAAAGAGCAATGTTAAGAAAATTCAAGCCATTGCTGAGATTACCCTAAAAAAAAATAAAAAAAAATAAAAAAAAAAATCGAGTACAATACTTCTGGGGGTGATGACTGCTATGAAATAAAAGATCCCGCGGGCAAAGAGATCCAAGGTGTATGGATAGCAGCCCCATCCTCATTTGTAACTTCTGGAACCACACCCATATGGGAAAAGGGTACAATTACAAAAAAATAACATTAACACATGCAAACATATATATATATAATATATATATATATATATATATATATATATATATATATATATATATATATATATATATATATACACATATATATATTGCATGTGTTAATGTTATTTTTTAATTATACCATTTTTCTTTAAGGGTGTAGCTTCAGAAATTAAAAACTTATATCTGTATATATATACGTATATATATATTATATATATATATATATATATAATATATTATATATATATAATATATATATATACATAACTACAAATATATACAAAATTTTTTTGTATGTGCGTGAGTGTGCCTAGTACGCACATGGAAAAGAAAGTATTTGCACAATATGCTAAACAAATCCGTCTACATTGAAGAAGATATTTCGACAAATGAGGAGCGCCTTGTCTTTATGTCAGAAGATGAAAAAGTGCCTCAAACGGATTCTGTCAAGGCAGTAGAGCCTTCTTTCTAGGGCTTATAGTTGTACAACGAATCCGGCCTTGGGCAGAAAATACCACCAGGTAGTATTTCGATGGAACCTGAGACCAAATATATCAATACTTTTTCTCTTGGATATCAGCGAAAACCAGAATCGTTTTCTGCATAGGGTTAACAATTTCTCCTTTGACCAACCCATCGCATCGGTGGATTCTTTTACCGGAAACAAAGGAAAAATATATGTGCACACAAATATAAAACAAAGACAAAGTGATTCCACGTTTCCTTATAGTCAGAGCATTCATAGTAATAAAATCTTTTCACTCAAACTGTTCACTTTATACTCATTGTCTAATTTTATTTTTACATGGCAAATTTTGATAAGCCTTTGGTTTCTGCATGAATTATTTTTTTTGCAATTCATAAAAATTACGGCTAAGCTAGATACTATGCTATTATCAAACGCCACTCTATGTCTATCTGACTGTCTATCTCGTATCAAAAGCAGCAATCTCAATACACAGTTGAAGAAGTACAAAAGACTAGAAGTGCTTCCACTGAAATGTCAAGCGTATAATCCTGAGTACAATTTCTTTAAAAGCAAACTGAAGTTTTCCCAAATTTAGTTGGAATAATGGAGCTCAATATTTGTGAAACATTTCCATACAATGTAGAGCCCCAATACTTAGAGTTACTCCAGACTGAAGATAAAATATAAGTCCGTACATTCACGAATGTAAATAAGTGTTCATACCTCAAAACCCCCAAATAAGAAAGCTTCAATCATCAACTAAAGATAAAGATAAGGACAAAATGTCGAGAGACAGAGACATCCCAATGCAAAGAAAAGAAGACCTGGAAATGATTTTCTTTATCCAATTACGGCTGAGGACTTCCTACAGAAGCATGGCCATGAAAGGAGTTTACATAGCGAATGTCTCAGAGCACTTTTTCCCTGCAGGTTTTTTTCCCTTTGGAGGAATTTTCCCCTTAGAGGAATTCCCCACTTAGAGGATTTTTTCCCGGCCAGAAGTTTATAATGAGAAAACGACATAAAAAAAAAATTTCTACAGAAAGAAAAATATCAGCGAGATGACATAACGAGACAAGACTGCAGTTGTACGACTAACTGGTTTGATTCTGTGATAGTATTTACAATTAGAGGTTTCAAACAGAATAGCTGCACAGTCAAACATACGTCATCTAAGACCGTACGAGAAAAGTGCATCCAACCGATGTGTTAGGTTTTTCAAATCCGTTTGAATTGTTTATAAATCGTAAAATGTTGGTCATCTTCATAGAATTATAAAGGCTTCGACCGGGATGATGGTCAAATCTATTAAATACAATGGCATATCGAAATTAGATGAAGGATTATCTTTAGTTCTTAATTATAATCTGCTGGTAACTCAGAATATGCCCATAGCTCTCTCACCGCTCTCTATAAATAACCAAGGTTTTGCAGAAAAAACGAAAATTTTTGCACTTAAAAGTCTCTCTCTCTCTCTCTCTCTCTCTCTCTCTCTCTCTCTCTCTCTCTCTCTCTTTAAAATTACAAGATGATAATAATGACTACTCTCTCTCTCTCTCTGTCTCTTTAAAATTACAAGCTGATAATAATGACTAATCTCTCTCTCTCTCTCTCTCTCTCTCTCTCTCTCTCTCTCTCTCTCTCTCTCTCTCTCTCTCTCTCTCTCTCTCTCTTTAAATTACAAGCTGATAATAATGACAAATCTCTCTCTCTCTCTCTTTAAAATTACAAGCTGATAATAATGACTAATCTCTCTCTCTCTCTCTTTAAATTACAAGCTGATAATAATGACCAATCTCTCTCTCTCTTTGTAAAATTACAAGCTGATAATAATGACCAATCCCCCCCCCTCTCTCTCTCTCTCTCTCTCTCTCTCTCTCTCTCTCTCTCTCTCTCTTTAAATTACAAGCTGATAATAATGACCAATCTCTCTCTCTCTCTCTCTCTCTCTCTCTCTCTCTCTCTCTCTCTCTCTCTCTAATTAAAAGCTGATAATAATGACCAATCTCTCTCCTCTCTCATCTCTTCTATCGTTCGCCTCTCTCTCTCTCTCCTCAACTCTCTCTAGATTAAAAGCTGATAATAATGACCAATCTCTTCCTACTCTCTCTCCTCTCTTTAAATTACAAGCTGCAATATGACCAATCTCCTCTCTCTCTCTCTCTCTCTCTCTCATCTCAGTCTCGTCTCTCTCTCTCTCTCTCTCAATTCTGATAAGAATGACCATCTCTCTCTCTCTCTCTTTAAAATTACCAACTCAAATAATGACCAATCTCCTCTCTCTCTCTCTCTCTCTCTCTCTCTCTCTCTCTTTAAAATTACCAGCTGCTAATAATGACCAATATAGCATTCGCTCTTTGACCACTATCGATTAGCAATCAAGGCCAATCTTCGGAATAACCTATTAGAGCAATTTCCTCTGTGGAGCTTATCAGGATCCTCTGAGTTATCTGGAAGCCTCGAGATTACTCGCTGTGATTGGTGGGGGAACTCCGGCGCCTTCAAACACGATGTGTTCTTGTTCCTCGATTCTATGGTTACAATCCGCGTGAAATTATTTTTTAAGCGTGCTATATTTGAAGCAATTAATTAAAGTACATACATACAGACTTGGTAGCACAATAGCCATTTAACTAATCGAAGGAGAGTGTGAAGCCCTTCTCGCCAATTTCTAACGCTGCTCAAATAACCAGATTGATAAAAAAACTAAAATAGGCTGTAATTAGGTATTTTCGTTCAATAAGTAAGTCTCATTAAAGTCCAGTTTCCTTCAAACTGCTATGAAATTAAATCCAGAACAGCTGAGCTTTTGCAAAATAAAATGTTGGTGATAAAACTATGAAAACCAAAGGTCGTCTTCCATATTATTATTGTTATCATTACTATTATTATTGCATGACAAAAAACCCTTCAAATATCTTTAGGTAAAAAAAAAAAATCTTGTTTCCTTCTTATAAATCTAGTCTCCAGGACGACAGGTGATCAAACAAATATTTCCAGGACTTTCATCAGCAATTATTATGTAACCTTCTGACATAAATCAGAGCTAAATAGCCTTGGAAGGAGTTATTAAGAACACACAAATTATGGCTTTAGGACATACTCAGCTACATAATCTAGCAGATCTCTCTTCAGGCCATTCTGTAACATCTCTGTCTAATTAAGGAAAAGAATCAGTAACGACGACAGTGACAAAATAAGCGAAGGCTGGAAGCTGAACGTAACTGAATAGCTTCTTATTAGGATAATAATATCTCTTGGTATAAGAGTATCAGTATGAAAGGAGAAACGATATTTACACAGCCCCTGCAGGAAACAATGCAGCTGGGTAAACGAGTAAGTGGAAAGCCCCATGATACATATTTCCGAGTTA
>NC_061094.1:66445436-66447936 GCF_015104395.2 Macrobrachium nipponense
AATACACTTTGTGAATACCATGCAAATTAATCAGCCATTTGTTATGCGAAATCACTATAATAATAAATTTAGCATTCAAATACAGTATTTAATATCACTTAAAAAGGAATAAATAATAAATATATATAGATAAGAGAAACTGCCAGAAATAAATTCATCTTCAAAAATAATATATTTAATATCATATCACACGACGTAAAGCGAGCTTTAATTCCTCAAATAGAATATTTCAACACTGGAAACACCAAGGACAAGAATCACACCAAGAGCCTCAGGCACTAACTGGCCGTAGGGAAAGCAGCGCAAAAAGGGTTGAACATACTGAGAGATAAAAGTGATATTGCTCCTAGAAAGAGACATAAAAGGAAAAAAAAAGAAAAAAAAAAAAAAAAAAAAACTTTTCTGCTCTGTCGCATCACAATAGCCACTTCATATTCCTTGTCTCCCAGAAAGCTTTATGTTTTCTTTTACACTTTCTTTTTTTTTTCTTTTTTTTTTTTGTTTCTTTGATTTTCTTTCCGTGTTTTTTCTCGGGCCAGTGTCTGTTCTCATATTTTTCTTTCGGGGTTGAAAGGGCAGTAAAAATATTTCGTCGTGTTTTTTTTATATACATTTTTATTGTGTTTTAGTGAACACGAAAACGACAGCAGAAAAATTGGCTTGTTTTTTTCTAATTGAGTACTAATTCTTTTGTTTATGAAAACAATATATGAAAAAGATTTTTTCTTACGGTTTCATTACTGTAGTGATTTTCCTTTTCAACCTGAAAATGACAGTAAAAGAAAAGCTGTGGGAAGGAATATCTCATTACATATCATTGTTATGTTGATAATATAGAGCACAAAGTATGTACATAGAAATGAACCCTGACATAATATCACACCGTCTTTATGGTGTTAACAAGACTCTTGGAAGTATACAGTCGTAAGTTTAATAACACCCCTTTTTTATATATAAGAAATACAAGTTAAATACGATGGGTAATTCGATACAAAGCCTATCTGAAAATATTATGCATATTTTGTTTCGTTAATCGAGATTCTAAAGAGTTTCTCTTCTGAGTACATACAGACTATTCATACGAAATAACATTTACTTCACAGGATAGGACAGGCAGTATTTTGGTAATCGGGGATGAAAAGAATGTGAGACACAGGAGCATGAATAACAGTGCTGAAAGATTCAACAGAAAATGATATAAAGGATACATAAATTTTCTGTGATGGTTCGGTTACGTGGACATTAAAAGGCAAGAGCAGTAATATCCAAGACGTTTATGTATGCATGTGTGTATGTGTGTATATGTGTGTGTGTGTGTGATGGATTGAGGTAATGATGAAAGCGTGCCTAAAATGAGTTCGACGAGATGCTGATAAGCCATCTGCGTAGCTCTTTTGAAGTGGATGATGTAAAGTTTGGCATTCGGCACTGACCATTCTCTTTGTTCCCTCTTCCCCATCGACTCTCACGCAGATTTGACTTATTAAAAAAATGAATGCATATAAATAAAATTTCGAACTAAGTGTGCATTTTTCGCTGTCTATTTTGTTAATTTACCACATATTTTTTATTATATCACGTAGAGGAAAGTAGAGTGTCATTATTTAATTCGTAAATTGGGATTCGAGGTTGTCAGTGTGAAATGCAAAGGAGTTTCGAAATCAAGGAAACCAGTGCTCATTGTGTGATGGTCATTGTATATATATACAAACACGAGGACACAACACACATGTATATATAATTTATAGATTTATATATATATATATATATATATATATTATATATATTACTATATATATATATATATATACTTATACACATTATATACATATACATATATATAAGGGTGTGTGTGTGTGTATGTATGCATGTATATATACATTGTACGTGGCCTTTGTATTTGTGCATCTAACTTCGAAATAGACGAACAGAAAAGACACTCTTCTCTGTCAGAGAGGCATCAAGAACATGTCACCACTGTTCAAAGGGCCTCCTCATTACTGTCAAACTTAAGCAGCAGCTGCTTATCCCGACTCATCCCTCACAAGGGGAACAAAATAATAGGCTGAAAATCGCCACAAAAGAACAACTCGTGTTAGAGCAATGAAATGAAAGTGGAAAAAAAAAGACGAGAAAAGCAAACTTCTCCAAGCTACGAAAAGTCTTAGTCTCTTCAAGCGAAACTTGTATTCAGTTATGGTAATGTCGTAGCTTAATGCTCCGTTCACTTTCCAGCCTAAGAATGGAGCGCTCTTCATTATGCGAAAGAAAATCAGAGAAGTTGAAAATAAGCGAATAGAAATACGACTCGCTGCGTTCTTCATCTAAAATAGAACATAAAGTATGAAGAAAAAGATAAGGAAGCAAACATTTCCTTTGGTTGTCGAGAGTTTTAGGCTGTTTGGTATTCTGAATAAATTTAAGCGAGGCAAAATTCAAAAGCAAAGCTTTGGGCGAGATAAACAAGACCTCATTGTTCAGACATTGGGCTTCTGAGTTC
>NC_061094.1:66450436-66471391 GCF_015104395.2 Macrobrachium nipponense
ATTTCCATTGGCAGGATCGAAATTCCGAAGCAACATTACCAGGCAGTACTTCTTCAACGTTATTTTGTGCACTGGCAGTCCCGATGGATCTTAATTTAAGTAGGTTACGTTGCCTGCAAGTCGAACAGGCTAAGGTTCTTTACATAACCGTGTTATAAACCATGCCAGGCTTTACGACGAAAGGGGTAATATACAGTTTGTCCATTAAGTCCCGATCGTGGTTGTGATTCGCTTTCCAAGTAAAGTACAGGGTGTCCATAAAGTCCCAGTACTTTTATAGGTATTTATTGCTCAGAAACCATATAACAGAGTAATGCAGTTTTTTGTAGAAGGAAGTGCTCTGAATGTAAACTTTAGGAAATGTAGAACATTCTACAAAAACTGCATTACTCTATGTTATATGGTTTCTGAGCAATAAATACTTGCAATTGTACTGGGACTTTATGGACACCCTGTACTTTACTTGGAAAGCGAATCCCAATCACGATCGGCCTCTCTCTCTCTCTCTCTCTCAGTTGCCCTCCTTTCTTTCTTTCTTTGCCGAACAGTTTCAATAGGTCTGAACTGAGGAGTAGTACTATTAGCGTGATGAGGTCAACGCCAGGTACCTTGATAGCTGTCATCAAAGAAACCTTGAAAATCTGTCACATTTGTCGAAGGACAAACTTTCCCCGATGAGTCATTCAGGTGGATGTCTCAAGAACCCTTTAATGGTAGAGACCTTATTGATCGCCTGAACTTACCTGTGTAAATCTAATGTTCGTCTCCGCCAAGGAGGTTACGTTTGTTCTTCCATTTGTTTCTAAGCATGTTCGCGAGATAACGCAAAGGTGTGTCATTTTTTATGGATAATGGTACCTAAAGTTTAGTCTCGCGAATTGTAAATGTTGATTATATATTTTTTAAAGAGATATGAGTAGACTGTTTTGGAAAATGGGATGTCCACCCTTAATTGGACCGTCTTCTAAGCTGTCCCTTTAAGAATTGAATAAGGCCAAACCCCTTTTACCGAGATACAAAGCCACACAAATCATCTTGATGTTCGACTTCAAAGAAGTCTCCACCTTTTGGGACATCATACCAAAGGAAATTTATTTTTGTACGAGTTGTTTAGGGTGATGTCTCAAGATACTCTAATGAGAGAGAGAGAGAGAGAGAGAGAGAAAGAGTGAAATATGATACCCATTATTGACGAAATAAACTTAGGGATGTAAGGTATATCTTTACCACAGTTATTTATATTATATATTTTCATTGCGTCCCTTGTTACAAAACATGATATTGCTGCTTGGGAAAGAAGAATGCATAACTTCTAATGCCACATTCATACTTTTGCTGATGTATAAGTAAAAATAGAATGGATTGTTGTAATCAAATTGACAACTTCTAACGGTTGCTGGAGTAACAAACATTAAACTAAAAGAGAATAGGTTTGGTATATCTGGAACTCTAAAATGAAATTTGTGACATTTCTTTTGATTCTTGAGGGATTGTTGAGGTAATGACAAGGATGACAAATACTGAAATTATATTTATGATTTAGGATAGCTTTTCAATTTCTCATTACTTATTTCCATTTGGATGTTTCTTAACTAATTGACAGTTCTACGTAACTTGATATCCCAGTCGATTCATTAGCTAGCTAAAATATTTTTATATTACCCACGCCAAAAAAAAATATTAACTTATACAAGGCCAGTTGCCCTAATCAAGATTGGTATCTTTAATTTGCATATCATTTACCCCGACAGCCATCGACTAATGACGGAATACATTGAACGTGCCACGTGATTTACACAAATCTAAAATCCGACTGAGGTTTATAACCACGAGCATCCGTGGAAATGGAGTGTTATCAACACTCGTTGATGGAATAATTACTTGTTGAATTAGATTCTAGTCTTGTTGAAGAGAGAGAGAGAGAGAGAGAGAGAGAGAGAGAGAGAGAGAGAGATCCAGTGGAATAATATTTGGGAAACGAGCATAATATATCAAAATATTACACTGTTTTGTCCGAAGGCCTTTCATTTGAGTAAAGATTTTGAAATTGACCTAAGTTTAAGAGAGAGAGAGAGAGAGAGAGAGAGAGAGAGAGAGAGAGAGAGATTGGCGAAGATGTAGTCTCTCCTGGAATTGTCTCATTTAGCTATTATTATTATTAGTATTATTATTATTATTATTATTGTACTTAGGAAGCAGACCCTCTCTCAAGCATACTTTATTAAAAGTAATGGCTACTTCAGCAGCATTACACTTGTAGAGATTCTTCTCTATATTCCGAATAGCGGCTTTTTCCGTGCTACTTAGACAGGCTAGTAGAGCGCCTATGGAGGTCATGATCAAATACAGAACCAAAATTGGTGTATATATTTGAATTTTACAGATAAACTATGATACCATAGTTATCAAAGTCATTAACGATATATATATATATGTGTCTCTCTCTCTCTCTCTCTCTCTCTTTCTTGAAGCAAGCGAGCTTTCGTCTGGAGCTGCCAGACATCCTCGGGCTGGGAAGCTGAGGGTGGACTGATCTTGAAGCGGTGTCCGTCCTCGTTTATATTTGGAGTTGACAGCAGGGGGTCCGCCCCATGCTGATCTACTATTGGCTGGTGGCGGTAGGTCTTCGTTTTCATTGGTGGCTTGAACCGGGTCTCAAGCCACTTTCCATGCGTTGATGGTTGCGATACTGTAAGTCCTGCAGCCGCCTAGACCTCCTTAGCGGCGCGGTTACGTCGATGGGCGTTTCGCTATGCTGCGGGACGTCACGGCTAACTTGATTATGATTGGCTGCGGGAGTATCTCGTTCGGGGGCGTCGTCTTCCGTGGAGTTGTCGTGCTCGGTGGTGTCATTGTTGGTGGCAGGTCTTCTCATACTCGTAGGGAGGAGAAATTCTTCCTGCGTCGTATTTAGTGTAGGTCTTACTTGCTGGATGAGAAGCGCCTCCAGCAGGCGTAACCGACGGGCATCAGGGGCCTTCCCGATGATCTTCGTGCTGAAGCCCTTACGGAGAGGGGCTCGCACTCCAGCGGGATCCTCACCAAGGAGATGAAGAAAGCGGCGAAGGAACTGAAGGAGAAGGAGAACATCACGGTGCGGCGCGCGGACAAGACGGCAGCCTTCGTCTTGATTGACACTGCTGAATACCACGAGAAGCTGGATGCCATTTTGTCCGACGAGAGCAAGTTCGAGCGCCTGACAAGAAACCCGACAGACGACATCAAGAGGGAGGCCAACGGGGTCATCAGTGTAGTGAATGCTGCGACTAACGCTGTCCATCTCCCGCCCATACAAGGAGACTACAGCCTGGGTTATCTATACGGTAACATAAAAACTCACAAACCAGGAAACCCCCTCCGGCCGATCATCAGCCAGACGCCCGCCCCTACTAACGCCTTGGCTAAACGTCTTAACCAAATTTTGACCCCCCTACGTCCCGAGTCGGTACAGCCTGCAGTCGTCAGTAGAATTCCTAGAAGTCATCAAGGACGCCCCTGGCACCGGGATTATCGCCTCGCTGGACGTAGAGTCCCTGTTTACGAACGTGCCTGTCGACGAAACCATTGACATCATCCTTGAGCGTGTCTACAGGAGTCAGTCGACGGCGCCCCTCAACATACCCGAAGCCTCGCTCCGTACGCTGCTGGAGATCTGCACGAAGAAGGCCCCTTTCTCCACCCACCGAGGACAGATGTACCGCCAAAAGGACGGCGTAGCGATGGGCTCCCCACTGGGGGTACTCTTCGCTAACTTTTACATGGGAACCGTGGAGGAACGAGTCTTCGCTAGGATGCAGCAACCCCGCAGATATGGACGATATATCGACGACATCTTTGTTCAAGTCGACGCCGAGAATGAGGTAGAAGCCCTCCGTCAGGCATTTCAGCAGTGCAGCGTGCTGAATTACACTGTTGAATACAGCACCGACGATCGGCTCCCCTTCCTCGACGTCCTTGTGAGTAAGACGGAAGACGGCCTCCGTACTTCCGTCTACACAAAGAAAACCAACCTAGGACTTTGCCTCAATGGTGACAGCGACTGCCCCGCCAGATTCAAAAGCACGACCGTCAGGGCCTTCGTCAGGAGAGCCCTCTCCCACTGCTCGACCTGGCAGGACACTCATCAGGAACTCGACCGCGCCTCCCAAGTACTCGTAAATAACGGGTATTCAAATAAATTAATAAGCAGAGAAGTCCGTACAGCCCTGGAGAAATGGTACGGTAGTGAGAGCCCGCAACCCCGCCCCCAGGATAATATCAAGCTGTATTATAAAGCCTTCATGAGCTCACATTACCGTGAAGAAGAGGACTCAGTCAAGAAAATTATTTCTGAAAATGTATCCCCGACCGACGACACCAAAAATATCGACCTAATTATCTACTACCAGAATCGGAGGACGCGCGACCTAATTATGAAAAATAACCCCTCTCCACAGGTACGAGACCCCTTGAAGCAGACGCATGTGGTGTACCAGTATACATGCCCAGTCCGCGGTTGCAGCGGCGCCTACGTTGGTATGACTACCATGCGCCTGTCGAAGAGACTCTCGTGCCACGCCCAAAGAGGGGGCTATCAAAAAACTCACGCACGCACCAAACATCAAGAGGCCATCTCCCGGGATGTGATCATCCAAAACACGAAGATCATCGGGAAGGCCCCTGATGCCCGTCGGTTACGCCTGCTGGAGGCGCTTCTCATCCAGCAAGTAAGACCTACACTAAATACGACGCAGGAAGAATTTCTCCTCCCTACGAGTATGAGAAGACCTGCCACCAACAATGACACCACCGAGCACGACAACTCCACGGAAGACGACGCCCCCGAACGAGATACTCCCGCAGCCAATCATAATCAAGTTAGCCGTGACGTCCCGCAGCATAGCGAAACGCCCATCGACGTAACCGCGCCGCTAAGGAGGTCTAGGTGGCTGCAGGACTTACAGTATCGCAACCATCAACGCATGGAAAGTGGCTTGAGACCCGGTTCAAGCCACCAATGAAAACGAAGACCTACCGCCACCAGCCAATAGTAGATCAGCATGGGCGGACCCCCTGCTGTCAACTCCAAATATAAACGAGGACGGACACCGCTTCAAAGATCAGTCCACCCTCAGCTCCCAGCCCGAGGATGTCTGGCAGCTCCAGACGAAAGCTCGCTTGCTTCAAGAAAGAGAGAGAGAGAGAGAGAGAGAGAGACATATATATAATATATCGTTAATGACTTTGATAACTATGGTATCATAGTTTTTTATCTGTAAAATTCAAATATATACACCAATTTTGGCTCTGTATTTGATCATGACCTCCATAGGCGCTCTACTAGCCTGTCTAAGTAGCACGGAAAAAGCCGCTATTCGGAAAATAGAGGAATCTCTACAAGTGTAATGCTGCTGAAGTAGCCATTACTTTTAATAAAGTATTATTATTATTATTATTATTATTATTTAGTAGTAGCACTAGTAGTAGTTAAAGTTGCAATAACGTAAATACGAATTATAATTATAACGAACCGTTTTAACGCTATTATCTTGATCATGATCTTTCTCTGAAAAGTATCATCATCATTATTATTTATGAAATAAAGACCATACTTTGCAACTCTTCAGTATTTATTGGCAAAATCTAAAACAACCTATAAGCTTTTCCAAGTGTATTTTCATATCTTTTTTTTTTTATTTTTTATCCAGAATTTCATTAATATTACTGTTTCGTGTTCCCAGTCATATATCTGCAGACACCTTTTCCCCAGCTCCAATGTTATCCAGTGTGGGTCAAGTGCGAGAAGTGTTGGCAGATCCATCGTCAACCAACCTTTGTCTGTTATCGAACAAAATAGAAGACTCGACCATCTGGTTTTCCATTTTTTTTTCTTTCTGTGTGATCTGTCGACTTCACTGCATAGCGTGTGTTATATGGTTAAGAAATATTTTATTATTACTCAACTGATCTCTACTGATATTTAGCCTCCAACTATATATCTTTTGTTCCAAATAAAGGCTTGCAATGTAAACTGATAATTCCCGAACGTTTAACGGTTTGTATTCCTAAAAAAAAGGGTGGTTGGGTTTGTTGGTTGTCTTATGTAAGGGCTATTTTTAGTTTCGCTGTCTTTGAAAAAGTTTTATTTTTCCCTCACTTTTCCTCTATTACGTATGAGTATCCTCTTTTGAGGTAGCCTCTTTTCTAAGTCTGAGTTCTTTCTATTATTTTTCAAGATTGAAATGTTTTTTCTAATTAATGATAATCATATTATTGTAAAAATATAATCCAGTAATCATAGTATGAACTGGACCCCTTCGGGTGACAGGAAATGAGAATGAAGTATGGGAATGAGTGGAGATTTGTGGAAGTAAAAGTACAGGAAAGGCGTAATGAATTAAAAGCGACCCAATTTTTAGCTGAGTATGTTTCAATTCAGACAATCGATTTATTTATTCATCTAATTATTCCCGTCATTGTAAAGCAGATTTTGAAAATATTAATGATGTGCTGTGGTCTCATATACCCAGACACTTACATGAAAATCAGCTACTTGAAGTTATATGAAGTAAACATATATGGAAATTTGTAAATGAATAAATTGTGTACTTGTCATCAATCTCACACTAGGCATTAACATGAAGACACAGCAGACATTATTTATACTTATGCCTGCTTATGTAAATTGATCCTCTACAGATGATAGTTATTTGCAATGCATAAATATTCAGCATGTGTTTCCGTTAATGCATTGGACATTGTGAACCAGGCACGCGTTGTGAATAAGAATAAAAGATCCCAGACGAGGTATAATTCAGAGTCTAGACTCCGCAATTCGAAGGTTTTCCTTCCGAGCGAAAACTAAACGTGCCCCGCATAAGCTGCCCTGTTTTCTATCGCTCCCTTAACGAACGTGCATTCCTTCATGGTGTGCAATATGCAGTTCAGACATCCTTTCCTTTCTCTATCGTTTTATTTTCCTCTTTCGCTCTTTTTGTTTTGACGAAAGTTGTCGATGGCATAGAAAGAAAGCAGTACTTTTTCTTTAAAAAAAAAAATTAAATTTACACAGTGTTACTGTTATTTCAAGGAATTTTTTATGAATATGGAATTCAGAAAGATCCCGATAAATAAAAAGCAATAGTTTTTATTTATTTATTCATTTATTTTTTTACAAAGGTGACGAAGACGTTACAATTTTACAGTATCAGATCAGCGTACGAGAGGAGCAATATCAGACAAAGAAAAAAAATTTAGTTGTGGTAAAAATATTACTTTCAAGGACCGGAGGAAATGGCATTATAAAATTTCCCCGAAATAGGTTCCCAATAAGCGAAACAGAACCCAGTCTCCGTAATAGTGAGGCGTTGACGAAATTAGACAGCCGATGAGTAAAAAAAAAAAATAAAAGGCGAAAAGCTCCCAGCAATGGAGAATCTTGGGAGGTATTGGAATTCGATAGCTAAGATGAGGGATTTGCGGTCAACGAGGAAAAGGTTTTTTGACACGAGATCCCGGGAGAGATTCTTGTGAAGAGAAGGGCTGAAATGAAGTCATGGGTAATGGAATGACAGTTAGACAACTTGGAACGAGGGGATGATGTAATCAAGATTTCCTTGGAAATTAGATGCAGTGTACGTGGACACACACGCACCCATTTAATATATATATATATATATATATATATATATATATATATATATATATATATATATATATATATATATATATATATATATATATATATATATATATCTGTGCGTATAACCGAATCACGAAAATTTGGAAGTGATGAATATATAAATAAAGGTAGAGGACACGAGGGAAAGTGAAACAATAGAGTGTGCTCTTCGTGGCTTCTACCTCTATATATATATATATATATATATATATATATATATATATATATATATATATATATATATATATAGAGAAAGAGAGAGAGAGAGCGAGATATTATATCATATAGATATATATATATTATATATATATATATATATATATATAGATGGAAGGAGAGAGAGGAGAGAGAGACGGGGAGAGAACGAGGATGAGAGAGTGAGGAGGAGAGACGAGACGAGAGAGAGAGAGAGAGAGAGAAGAGAGAGACAAGGGTTAGTGTACAAAACAAAATTCTTAGAGCTAATGAGCTAATTCTACTGTGAGTTTAGCTACCAAAGAATTTTGCGCATAAACTAAGGGATATTAGAGAAGAGATAAATGATAGTGAAAAATCTGGTGCAAGCTTTTTATTTAGTTTTCATGTCAGGATAACTGATTCGCTCCTCTAAAACATGGAGAGTCGAGTTTTCACTTTTTTCCCCTTCGCCCAAACCTAGTTTCATTTCAGTTTTACAGAGTTTATTTGCCATTCATAGAAATAATTTAATTTCTGGTCTTACAAACATGTTGACGTCAAAGAAAAACTGTCGATAGAGATACATTTGTCAATAAGCATGATCACAGGTTTATGGCGGGAGGCGAATGTCAGCATTTGTGCATATTAATTCATGGAGTATAGACAGCATCCCCATGCACGTATTGGCAGCCAGACCGTAAAGTTAGTGACATGGCAGAGGTGGAATTTGAACAGAACTTTATTTTTTAACCACATTTAAGTCTTTCTGATTTTGTTCCCATATTTTCCTTATCTTCATTTATGGGCATGTAGGCTGCGGAACTTGGGTATATAAGTATATATATATATATATATATAATATATATATATATACTATATATATATATATATATATATATATATATATATATATATATATATATGAATACTTATCACATCACCGTGATTCATATAAATCATTCGAGCTACAAATGTCCTTTAATATCTAATTCGCTCTACCTCGGAATTGATATATTTTCATATATGTACCGAGGGGGAATTTTTTAGTAGATAATAATTTCGTCCCCCCATGGGATCGAACCACCGTCCAGTTGGACGGGGAACGAAATCAGGAACGGACAGTGACGCTACCGAATCTGCTATCAGAGAGGCTATAAGTTTATATCGATTCTAACCATTACAAATCACCACCGAGATCGGCGGTGACTTGTAAATGGTCGAATCGATATAAACTTATAGCCTCTCTGATAGCAGATTCGGTAGCGTCACTGTCCGTTCCTGATTTCGTTCCCCGTCCAACTGGATGGTGGTTCGATCCCATGAGGGTACGAAATTATATCAACAAAAAAATTCCCCCCTCGGTACATATATGAAAATATATCAATTCCGAGGTAGAGCGAATTAGATATTAAAGGACATTTGTAGCTCGAATAATTATATATATCTATATATATATATATATATATATATATTATATAATATTATTATATATATATATATTATATTATATACTTTATATTTTTAGAAATACAAATTATATATATATATATAATTATATATATATATATCTTATATATCTATATATAATGTATATATATAGTATATATTATATATATATATATATATATATATATATATTAAATATATATATATAATTATATAAATATCTATAATATCTATATATAGATATATCATATATATTATATAATATATATATATATATATATATATATATATATTATATATATTATATATTATATTTTTTGAAATACAATATATATATAATATATTTATATATATTATATATATAATATTATATAATATATTAATATATATATATATATAATATATTATAAGATATATATATATATATATGCTTAAAAAATCACAGTAGATACACGTGACTTCATTAAATAAGCGAATACCATAGGAAAATGATAGTCAGAAATCCAAGCGAAGAGAAAGGTCTCAGGTACACAACAAGATCAAGAATACCAGATAGTTAATTGTCAAAAGGGTAAAAATTACAAGAGATAATCCAGGAATATCGGATACCACACGGTCACAAACCTAAACAGATTTGACCCTAACCGAAATTACAAAGTATCTTTACAGTCCAAAACATGTAAAAACTGAATATATTAATTTTGTTGCTTATATTTATCTACAACTTTTTTCATTATGAAAGCATCAAGTTTAAATAAACCAAGACTTAAATTTAGAACGTTTCCATTAATAGGATGATCTAAATCTCTCATATGTACGAATATGCGCCTCCCTACATTAAATGTATAGTTTAGTCAAGACACATAAAATCAATAACGCTATCAGACCAATCATTAGTTCAATGGACTCAATTACATATAATTTATCTAAATGGCTTGTAAAAATTCTTACACCTTTGGTAGGAAACATTTCTAACACGAATTTTAAAAACATTGTTAATTTTGTAAACAAATTGAATAGTTTAAATTTGAATTTTGAATATAATATGGTTAGTTTTGATGTTGTCTCTTTATTTACAAAAGTGCCTGTAGATGATTTACTTGAGTATTTGGAGGATGAATTAGAACGTCATGACATTCTCTTAACTGTAGCAAACCTCATTAGTCTCATAAGGTTATGTATCAAAGACAGTAATTTTTTGTACAAAAGTTTGGCATGGCTATGGGTAATCCCTTATCTCCGGTCCTTAGCAATATTTACATGGAATTTTTTGACAAAACTCTTACCAAAAATTTTGCCCCAAAAAATTATTTGGTTTAGGTATGTGGATGATATTTTCTGTATTTGGCCAGTTCACGAAAATCTCCAGGAATTCCTTAATAATCTCTAGAATTTAGTCCCTTCTATAAAATTTACTGTAGAGGAAGAAAGAAATTGTAATTTGAATTTTCTTGATGTGACTGTCCATAAAAATGATTTAAATTTCACCTTTTCAGTCTTTCAGAAATCAACTAACATTGTCTCTTTTGTTCATTACTACTCCAATCACCATCAAAATGTTCAATTCTCTGTTTTTTCTGGGATGTTCTTAAGGGCTTTACATGTCTGTAGCCCGCAGTTTATTGATGCTGAGATTAAAACTATTTATGATATTGCATTGAAACTTAAATACCCAACGACTTTTGTAGATGTGGCATGGAAAAGAGCTAGAAAAACATTTTATTCAACTAATGACAAACTTGAATTTAGTAAGCATAACATTCTAAAATTACCCTATGATGAAAGGTTTTTAGATATTCCTAAGATTTTAAAGCTTTTTAACATAAATGTTGTTTTCAGTAATATTAATGTACAGAGTTTAGTAATCAAAAATTCTCCTAAAGATCTTCCAGGCTGCATATATGAAATTCCTTGCAAAAAGTGTGATAAAGTCTATTACAAATAGACCGGTAAATCTCTTTCACAACGTCTCAAACAACACCAATATTCTGTGAGAACTGGGCAAATATCGAATGCATTATTCGTACATATGAGAGATATAGATCATCCTATTAACTGGAGTCAAGCAAGAGCCTTAATCCCATGTAATGACACAGTAAAAAGGAATATCATCGAATCTTGTTTCATCAAGTCAAATAATGGAAATGTTCTAAATTTAAGTCTTGGTTTATTTAAACTTGATGCTTTCATAATGAAAAAAGTTGTAGATAAATATAGCAACAAAATTAATATATTCAGTTTTTACATGTTTTGAACTGTAAAGATACTTTGTAATTTCGGTTAGGGTCAAATCTGTTTAGGTTTGTGACCGTGTGATATCCGATAATCCTGGATTATCTCTTGTAATTTTTACCCTTTTAACAATTAACCATCTGGTATTCTTGATCTTGTTGCATACCTGAGACCTTTCTCTCCAATTGTATTCCATTCGTTCCTTGATAATGTCTTAGTAAAGATGAAAATGCTTGGATTTCTGACTATCATTTTCCTGTGGTATTCGTATATATATATATATATATATATATATATATATATATATATATTATATATATATTTATATATATGTATATATATATAAATATATATATATATATATATATATATAATATATATATATCTATATATATATATATATATATATATATATATATATATATATATATATATATATCTATATATATATATATATATATATATATATATATATATATCTATATATATATAGATATATCTATATATATATATATATATATATATATATATATATATATATATATATATATATATATATATATATATATATATATATATATATATATAAAGGTGCGGTAGTGAATTGTTAATCTCAGCTTTTTCCAGTTGGAGAGAGGGGCACTTAGCGACAGGCCCTAGCCTCCTTGAAGAGTGCTGAAATGAAAAACAGCCAGGAATGATGACCTATGCGATCTGAGGTTGGCTACACCTTAGAGATCACATGCTTGGGGCCGATCGTTGCTAGGCGCTCCGCGGGGCGTGTCTGCTTGTGTGTTCGTAGCGTATGATGTATGGGTCTCAGTGATAGGTGATGAAAAGAAGAGAGGACACTCTTTGATTGCTTGTGTCATTGTGCAGAACACACCAGGAGGAGGTTTGAGAATGCCCATCATAAGGTAGAGTAAGATGAGATTTTGAAAAGTTAACCTTTGAAGTGAAAAGAGAAAAAGAAGTGTGATGCGTACACATTCATTTTGATTAACTTTTACATTTCTCTTTATTTCAGATGGGTTCATGGCACCATATAAGAGAATGGGTTCTCAAAGACTTTAATGACTGTTAAAATGGTGTAGTTAATCAGACAGTGAGATTTAATGGGGGTATTTACTTAAACCTGGTTCAGGAGAGGAAAATGACAGTTTACGGTTTTTGGGGGCTCAGACTTTATTCATTTAACTCCATTTTAATGTATTCATTTTGTTCCATATTAATGTTAGCTAGTTTGGGAAATAAGTATATTTTTTATTTACGATGGTTTATTAGCCTAGTCTTCCATTTCAGTTTTAGCCACGGAGATGTAGGCAGTTGCTTGTTAGTAGTTTCTTTCATTTGTCTAAACGAGTATCATTTAGTTCTAAATACGTGTTTAAGAGTTTGGTGGCAGCGAGTAAAAGGTTTCATAAGCTGTAGGTAATGCTTCCGAATAGACTATAGATAGATTAGGCATATTTTTTTGAAGAATGTTGTAATTATGTCACGGGCAACTCGCATTATTATTGCTGAGTTCAGGCCGTTAGATTCTTGGGGGTGTAGGCTGGTGTTGTCGTGTATGTGAGTGCTAGCCAGTCCTTCTAGCTAATAGTTAGTGTGAAGTCATGTTTCGGGGTTTTGGGGAGGTGAAGTGTAATTTTTGGCATATTAAAGTGTTTATAGCGTATCGTGAATAGATTACGCGCATTTGCAAGGGGTAAACAAGTTCTGGTCCCGGTTCTGTGAAGACTTGAGTGTATAATTTTATGTTTCCTTTCCTTACTTTTTTCTTCTCTTTTTATTGTGTCAATTTACTCAAAAGTGTGTTTTATTTTGATGTCCCTCGAGATTCGGTGGACATTAGTGGTTTTGTGGTTAGATATGCTGGGATAATTGGTATTGTGGGTTGGGCCCTTGCGCCCGAGAGAGAGAGAGGCAGGCGTGTGCACTGGTGTTGAGTGAAGCAGTTTTCTCTCGAACTGTTTTTTTTTTTGTCCTCCTGTTTTTTTTGTTTTAGGCGCGACCTTGTATTTCATATTAACAGCTGTTCATATGGTGGTTTGCTGGGTGCGGTGCATGTTTATTTTTATCTTTTATTGGTGGATGATTATAATTAATTTTTCTGGATTGGGATTTGTGTGTGCATAAATATATTAATGTTACTGAAGTCGGGGAAGTTCGTGAGGTATAAGGATTTTCGTAAAGAGAGAAAAATGGCTGGCGCAAGTGGTACACAAACTCTGCTTCACCGGATTACAAATGCTAATGCGTGTGTGATTCCATTCTGTGGGATTGTGGACGGAGTTCTTTCACAAACGGTGCAAATTTTTATTGAAGGGGTGAATAATTATTTAAGTGCCAATGGGATTACAGATGATATAGAGGCGCTCACGGAGGTGAAAAACTTGTTAGATTTCAATAAGGGTGGGTCTTTTCCTTCCTGTTGTTGGAGTTTCAATATGCAAAATGCCAGTCATGGACTGATTTGCAAGCATTTTCAAGAGCACCTTATGGCTCAAAGGAACACATGGATATGGTGAGAGATTTAAGAGGGCTAGATAAAATCCGGAAAGGCACAACTAGTCTTACTGAACATAGCTCAAAGCTTTTTGACTCAGTGAGAGAATGGATAAAAAAATTGAAAACCTCTAAGTGGGTTAACGGGGGTAGTGTCTCACTTGACAATTTACATAAACTGATCCATTTTGCGATGCTATTACAGGATGTATCAAACGCAATAGTGGACAGTTTTGATGAAAAGATTGAACCTACATCAGACGAAAAATTCATTTATGCCCAAATTCAGAAACATATGTCTAAATGTCCCACTGTAGATAGTAAATTTTTTAATGGGACTGGTCCAAGAAATACGGTGCAAAGAGAGACAAAATTTTCTTCTCCCTGTTTGTGTGCAAAAGTAGAATATAATAGAAGATCGGTGGATCAAAGGCAACAGCAGTTGCGTTGTTACAATTGTAATAAACCAGGGCACCCAAAGAAAGTATGTAGAGTGGATCACTATTGGCAATCTTGTCTGTTTCAGATACGGAAAGATGCCAGACCTACACCTCAAAGTTCTGGGAGTTATAATGCGAGAACTTCCCAGGCAGGTCACTTAAGAGGACATAGGGATCGGCGAAAGTTTTGGAAGGCCGATCAACAAAAAGGGTACAGGTGATTTGTACATGCCATTGTGGTCTCGTGGGGGACGCCCCAGAGCCCAGGCCTATAGTTTATGGAACAGTAAAGGATGTTGATATCCTGGTATTTATTGATACCGGTGCGGGTATCAACCTAATGGATCATAATTTGTATCAATCCATGTTCTCCCATTACCCTTGGAAACCCTCAACAGAGACGGTGTGTGATGTGCAAGCCCATAGATTAAACACCCTGGGTTGTGTTAGAATATGGTTTACTCTCTGTGATAGAGTTAATAGAACCATTTTTGGTTATAAAAGGGGTTGTTTTGGGCAACAGACTTTTGCTGGGTCATCCTGTATGTAGGAGACAAGATTTTGGTCCATGCCGGTGTTAGTGGTATAACGGTTTGAATACCTGGTGTTTTTCTCCCTTATGAGGATGTAATTGGAACTGAGGATATGGAGATTATCGAAAAAGGGCGTGCGTTTGGCAGTGCTAATGGTGATGATACTGGGGATATGGGGAGTGGTAATATCAAAACCCACACTGATGATACGGGAATAACTGCGGTGATGTTAACGAGATATTGGGGGCCACGGTGGTAACAATTTTGGTGGTTGTGACAATGGCATTAGGGTGGTGATACTGATATAATATTGAATATTATTTCTGATACTAACAATGGGGTGGATGTAATGAGAACCACGGGTGGTGATATTTATTGGATCGTGGAATGGAGAGGTACTAACCACCTATATAAATGTGTTTTATCAGAGGATGTTGTTTTAATGCCAGGTTCAAAGACTATGGTAAAAGTCAAATTGAGGGAAGTGAGAAAACCCTCGGGTGTGTGCGTAATTGAGGGTAGTGAGAAACTAAGAGGGATTATTAGCACGGCACCAGTGAACGGTGTATCAAACGCTAGTGTTACATGGATAGAATTACTCAACTGTAATGACACAAATAGGAAATACCAAAGGAATACATATGTGGTAGATCTCCAAGATTGGAGTAATGACAGTGGTTCAGTGGCTATTGTAGAGGGGAAACCTGAATTTTCAGAGGCAGAAATGCAATCAAGGAAACAAATATTTAGAAAATATTTAGCTAATGCAGATTATAGTATGTTGAAGCGGTAAGCGAGCTCTTGGCAGAATTTGGGGATACAGTAGCCTTACAAGGTGATAAACTGGGATTGACTAATGTGTTAGAACATAAGGTAAACTTAGAGAATGGCATAAAACCTATTTATATTCCAGCATACCGCATACCTTTCAAAATCAGAGAACAGGTAGAGAAAGAGGTCAATAAATGGAAGGAGGAAGGAATAATTAGCCCTAGTGTGTCTCCATATAACTTTCCTCTGTTAACAGTGCCTAAGAAGGACAGCTCTGTCTGTTTATGCATCGATTTTAGACGTTTAAATTAAAAAACAATTCCTGACCGGTATCCAGATCTTTTTGTAGAAATTGGGGACATTTATAATATTTATAGCTCAATTGCTTTAGCGCAGGGTTTTCTGCAGGTCCCTCTCAGTGAGAGTAGTAAGGAATATACAGCTTTTTTCAGTGCCCAAGGGACACTATGAATTTACGCGGATGCCGTTTGGTTTATTGGGCTGTCCGATGACTTACAAGTTTGGTGAACACAGTTTTGAACGGGTTATTGAGTAAAAATGTTTTTGTATACATGGATGATATATTATTCGCAACAGACACGATCGTGCAACACCTGGAAGTGCTTAAGGAAGTACTTAGGAGGCTTAGATTAGCAGGGTTGAAAATTAAGCTAGCTAAATGTTCGTTCTTGAAAAAGCAACACATATTTAGGCCATGTCATATCCAAGGAAAGGGTTAAAGTAAACGACGATAAAGTCAAAGCAATAGCGATTTTTCGCAACCCAAGATCAAAGAAAGAAATTAAGTCCTTCGTAGGTATTGCCAATTTCTTTCATAGGTTTGTGAAAGGGGTTTTCTAACATAGCAGCTCCTCTAGCAGATATATTGCGGGAAGACATTCAATTTGAATTGGGGAAACCCCAGAGTAATAGTTTTCAGACACTTAAGGATGCGTTAATGAATCCCCCAGTTCTGAAATTTCCAGATTTCATTAAACCATTCACATTAGTGACTGATGCCAGTCAGGAAGGTATAGGTGCTTGCCTTATGCAAATGTGTGATGGGAAATTCAATCCCATAGCGTTTTATAGCAGGAAGTTTAGGACAAAGGGCACCAATGAAAGATCAATGGCTACCATAGATAAAGAAGCCTTTGCAGTAGTATCAAGTTTGATTCCTTTTGAAACTTTTGAAATGCTACTGATGGCGAATAAAGTAGAAGTCCTTACAGACCACAAGCCATTATTGGATCTTTTTAATAAGACCGACTTGTCGCCTAAAAGAGCTCAATGGTTTCTAACTATAAGGGACTTCGATGCAAAGCTCAAATATATTTAAGGCAAATCAAATGTAGTAGCGGACACCCTTAGTGGAAGTTTTTATGACACGGAAGGATTTCAAGTTGCACTAGTCACTTGCGATTCAATACGATGGGATATGGGTCTCATAGAGCAAAGGCAGGATGAAGATGAAATTTTGGCAGACGCAAAAGCGTTTCTTAGAGGGGAATTAGTCAGGAAACGTTATAAGTTACCTTTTTTGGGTTTGGAGTTAGAAGGTAATCTGTTGGTCAGGAAAATTAAATATAAATAATGAGAACTAGTGAAAGTAAAGGAGACACGACACAGATTGTAAGTCCGAGAGTCCTAATTACAGTGGTTCGGTAGTCCACACTTGGGGATAGAAAAAATGTATAATGAGGTGCGTGCTAAATATATTTGGAAAAATATGTGGAAAAATGTGGAAAATTTTGTGAAAACTGTACAGTATGCAATGCTTGCAAACCTGCAAGGATAACTTCCTGCAAATTAGGGTCATATCCTATACCAAGTAGACCTTTTCAGAGAATACATATGGATATCCTAGGAAATTTTTGTGAATCTAGATATGCAAATAAGTACTTGTTAGTATAATAGATGAACTTACGAGGATAGTAGAAATTTTTCTGCTTAAGCATAAAACAGCTGAAGAGGTAGCTATAGCATTTTTCAATGGTATCATTTGAAGATATGGCTCACCCAAGGTTTTTTTGACCAACAATGGCAGAGAATTTGTAAACAAAACTTTAGAATGTTTGGCGGAAGTTACGGGGATACAGAAAGTAACAGTTATTCCATGCAGACCTGAAGCTAATGGGTTGTGTGAAGGAGCAAACAGGAAAGTGCTTGAAGCTCTCAGGAAGACTGTAGGTGGTAATGATTCAAACTGGGATAGATATATTGATGTTGTTCGACATAATATTAACACTATGGTTAGTGATTCCGTTAAAATATCTCCATTTGAAGCCTATTTGGTTGCCCAGCACGAGGCACATTCGATCTGTTAACTATACCTCATCATGGGGAAGATACAATCGAAGCATTAATATCTACAGCGGGAAAGATACATGCTTGTCTCAGCCGTAATCTCGAGGCCACGACCCGAGAAATGGTAGAAAGAAGTAATAGCAGAACATCTGATCCTAAAATCAATGTTGGAGACAAGGTATTTCCGAAAATCAACATGAGAAATGAACTAAATTACAAATTGGGTCCGAAACTTGAGGGTCCTTTTAGAGTCGTTGAGGAAAAGACTGGAAACAGATTTATAGTCTTAGAGGAAAAAACTGGTCAATCGAAATTAACCCATATATCAAAACTGAAAAGATTTGGTTGTGGTAACTAATATAATGTCGCGCAGCTGCATTTTTTTCTGGTTTTGCAAATTGATGGTGAACAGTGTTTAGTCAGATTATTTTAATATTTTTTATTTTCTCTTTCATTTCTTTTACTATTTTTCTTATTATGCGCAAACTGCGGCGATTTGGCATATAAACCATAGGTAATTATTTCATGTGGAAAATCGAGTTGAAAAGTATGGCAAATATCTTATAAGCTGAGAAACATTATGACAAGCCCGTGGTGGTTCCTGTGTGTATGGGTTTATTGGGGCTGAATTTTTGCGTTTTTTTTGGTGTTGAATTTTTGGGCTGAATTTTTTTTTGAGGCTATAATTTTTGGCGGTGATCTGTGGTTGTACGAGCCAAGAGGGGGGTATTGTGGTTTTTTTGGTTTTATGGGTCCCTATGAAGAGGTTGTATTTTTATATTCACCAGTGGTTATATTTGGTGGCATATAATGGTTGAATTGTGGTTTTCTGTGGTTTATATCCCAACTAGGTGGTAATGTGGTTTTATGTACAGTGGGGCTCAAATCTCATGCGACATGATTCTTTTTGTATCGTCCAGATTCTCAGACTCAACGTGACGTTGCCAAGTAGCGTTAAACTTTTTTTTTTTTTTACGTCATACATGTCGTCAAGTTTGCGAATTCACAGCTAGCCCTATTTTCCTTATGGTTATATAAATATGATCCCTTTTATGCATTTGTATGATTCGTAATCTGTGTGATTTTAACTGATTTTTTTTTTACGTTGCTTAGTTCAAAGTGCGGTGTGATAAGGTTAACGGTGCCATCAATGAAAGCGCACTTAACATGCTCCTCGGACTGGTCAACATAACTAGTACGTCTGTAGCATTATGACAGTAGACCTTATTTAATAAGCTCAACAGTCATGACAACATTTTCAGAGTAGGAATATGAATTACAACCAGTTTTCTTTGAATGTTGAAGTTTTAGACTGCGTTTAAGCTGGTTGTATGTTGCAAAATGATTTATAGGCCTAAAAGATATTCTAAGTCTTCTGAAATGTAATCTGTTACTAAAGTTTTTATTTGCAAAGATCACCTGTTCTTTGAGGAATAAAAGATGCTGCTGATTTTGATTATATGGAGAAGATGGCTATTAATCGAAATATCATAAGTATTAACTATCAAGACGTATGGAACACTTGTTTTTCAACTGGTTTAAAATATTATTTTCTTAAAATTCCTTTTGCTCGCTTTTGGTGTATAATTTATTCTTTCATAAGGTAACTTGAAGTGCAAGAATGTGTAGATAACCTCATTTGCTTTCTGGCCAGAAATTGTTAATAAAGAGATGCGACTGTTAAGTGTAAAGTAAAGAAATATAACACCTAGGCCTAGGAACAATATCTTGGCTTTGACAAAAGAATACTTGCATATGCGAATTTTTGCAAGTATGCCATCATTTTTGAAATATTTAGGAATTATAACAAATAATTATGTATGAAAATCATAATATTTTCTAAAACATATAAAGTAAATGTTTTCAAGATAATTTCATTGTCGCTAGTCAGTGTAGACCTACTTATGTTACACTGGGTGGTTGTTGTTGCACCGACACTAATGATCTATCACACACGCTCCCCTCACACGTTGATATTGGTGGGCGCATTCGACTTTTGTATATGCATTTTTACATTTTTTTTTGCACTGAGGTGTAAAAGTAGTCAAATAATACTGGTTAAAATTTTATGCTTGCTTTTGAAACATTGTTACTGCTATGACAATTTTTTTCGTTTTTTTATTTAACATTTGAACTGATGCTTGATGATAACTTCGTTTTGGTCGAATGCTTCAGCGATGTGTGAACGAAAGTTTTGAAAATGTTTCGAAAGAGATTTTTCTGAAATTTGCTACACGTGACATTTTCTTACAGTTTTGAAATATATGACAGATTTCACTCTTATGAAGCATGTTATGACCTTATTGTATTCAATAATCTCGTTTCCGCATTGAAATAATAGATAGATATAGAGCATGTTAGGTTGCCAGTTAGTGAATTTTGAACGAAATCCTATGGAAACATGTCGCATGAGATTTGAGCATCACTGTACTTGTGGCAGTATCATGAATGAGTTATGTTTTCGAGGACAATTTTTGGCTATCTTTGTGGATGTCCTAGGGATAATTTTGTGGAATATGGTTATATAGTATCAGTAAAGAATTTGTGGGCCATTTGGAGGAATAACAATTTCTGAGGTTGCAAGTCTGACTAGACAAGTCTATAGTGCGATTTGAGCACGTGAGGCATTCACAGGTGGATTAATGCTGATAATGCTGTGATGAGATCTGTTGCTGATTTTTCCTTTCGGAGTTGATTACTCGGAGATTTGCACTGTTTTCATAGATGTTGTTTATGACATTCCATGGGGATGAATGTAAAGGGTCAATTCCAGTCAATGGGATATGTTGTGGCAGCAAATTCTGTAATGATACATACTCCGTTTCTGTGGAAAAGCACTGGATTATGTATTTATTTTTTTCTCTCTGTGTACATTTTGTAA
>NC_061094.1:66471891-66479391 GCF_015104395.2 Macrobrachium nipponense
ATTCGCCATCAGTAGCATTTCAAAAGGTTTCAAAAGGAATCAAACTTGATACTACTGCAAAGGCTTCTTTATCTATGGTAGCCATTGATCTTTCATTGGTGCCCTTTGTCCTAAACTTCCTGCTATAAAACGCTATGGGATTGAATTTCCCATCACACATTTGCATAAGGCAAGCACCTATACCTTTCTGACTGGCATCAGTCACTAATGTGAATCGGTTCGAATGAAATCTGGAAATTTCAGAAAACTGGGGGATTCATTTTAACGCATCCTTAAGTGTCTGAAAACTATTACTCTGGGGTTTCCCCAATTCAAATGAATGTCTTCCCGCAATATATCTGCTAGAGGAGCTGCTATGTTAGAAAACCCCTTTCACAAACCTATGAAAGAAATTGGCAAACACTACGAAGGACTTAATTTCTTTCTTTGATCTTGGGGTGCGAAAAATCGCTATTGCTTTGACTTTATCGTCGTTTACTTTAACCCTTTCCTTGGATATGACATGGCCTAAATATGTGTTGCTTTTTCAAGAACGAACATTTAGCTAGCTTAATTTTCGACCCTGCTAATCTAAGCCTCCTAAGTACTTCCTTAAGCACTTCCAGGTGTTGCACGATCGTGTCTGTTGCGAATAATATATCATCCATGTATACAAAAAACATTTTTACTCAATAACCCGTTCAAAACTGTGTTCACCAAACTTGTAAGTCATCGGACAGCCCAATAAACCAAACGGCATCGCCGTGGGTAAATTCATAGTGTCCCTTGGGCACTGAAAAAGCTGTATATTCCTTACTACTCTCACTGAGAGGGACCTGCAGAAAACCCTGCGCTAAAGCAATTGAGCTATAAATATTGTCCCCAATTTCTACAAAAAGATCTGGATACCGGTCAGGAATTGTTTTTTAATTTAAACGTCTAAAATCGATGCATACACAGACAGAGCCGTCCTTCTTAGGCACTGTTAACAGAGGAAAGTTGTATGGAGACACACTAGGGCTAATTATTCCTTCCTCCTTCCATTTATTGACCTCTTTCTCTACCTGTTCTCTGATTTTGAAAGGTATGCGGTATGCAGGAATATAAATATGTTTTGTGCCATTCTCTAAGTTTACCTTATGTTCTAACACATTAGTCAATCCAGTTTATCACCTTGTAAGGTTCTACTGTATCCCAAATCCCGAAATCGCCAAGAGCTCGCTTACCGCTTCAACATACTATAATCTGCATTAGCTAAATATTCTAAATATTTGTTTCCTTGATTGTATTTCTGCTCTGAAAATTCAGGTTTCCCCTCTACAATAGCCACGGAACCACTGTCATTACTCCAATCTTGGAGATCTACCACATATGTATTCCTTTGGTATTTCCTATTTGTGTCATTACAGTTGAGTAATTCTATCCATGTAACACTAGCGTTTGATACACCGTTCACTGGTGCCGTGCTAATAATCCCTCTTAGTTTCTCACTACCCTAAATTACGCACACACCCGAGGGTTTTCTCACTTCCCTCAATTTGACTTTTACCATAGTCTTTGAACCTGGCATTAAAACAACATCCTCTGATAAAACACATTTATATAGGTGGTTAGTACCTCTCCGTTCCACGATCCAATAAATATCACCACCCGTGGTTCTCATTACATCCACCCCATTGTTAGTATCAGTAATATTATCAATATTAGTATCAGTATCACCACCCATAATGCCATTGTCACAACCACCAAAATTGTTACCACCGTGGCCCCCAATATCTCGTTCAACATCACCGCAGTTATTCCCCGTATCATCAGTGTGGGTTTTGATATTACCACTCCCCATATCCCCAGTATCATCACCATTAGCACCGCCAAACGCACGCCCTCTTTTCGATAATTTCCATATCCTCAGTTCCAATTACATCCTCATAAGGGAGAAAAACACCAGGTATTCAAACCGTTATACCACTAACACCGGCATGGACCGAAATCTTGTCTCCTACATACAGGATGACCCAGCAAAAGTCTGTTGCCCAAAACAACCCCTTTTATAACCAAAAATGGTTCTATCACCGAGAGTAAACCATATTCTAACACAACCCAGGGTGTTTAATCTATGGGCTTGCACATCACACACTGTCTCTGTTGAGGGTTTCCAAGGGTAATGGGAGAACATGGATTGATACAAATTATGATCCATTAGGTTGATACCCGCACCGGTATCAATAAATACCAGGATATCAACATCCTTTACTGTTCCATAAACTATAGGCCTGGGCTCTGGGGCGTCCCCCACGAGACCACAATGGCATGTACAAATCACCTGTACCCTTTTTGTTGATCGGCCTTCCAAAACTTTCGCCAATCCCTTTGTCCTCTTAAGTGACCTGCCTGGGAAGTTCTCACATTATAACTCCCAGAACTTTGAGGTGTAGGTCTGGCATCTTTCCGTATCTGAAACAGACAAGATGGCCAATAGTGATCCACTCTACATACTTTCTTTGGGTGCCCTGGTTTATTACAATTGTCACAACGCAACTGCTGTTGCCTTTGATCCACCGATCTTCTATTATATTTTACTTTTGCACACAAACAGGGAGAAGAAAATTTTGTCTCTCTTTGCAACGTATTTCTTGGACCAGTCCCATTAAAAAATTTACTATCTACAGTGGGACATTTAGACATATGTTTCTGAATTTGGGCATAAATGAATTTTTCGTCTGATGTAGGTTCAATCTTTTCATCAAAACTGTCCACTATTGCGTTCAATACATCGTGTAATAGCATCGCAAAATGGATCAGTTTATGTAAATTGTCAAGTGAGACACTACCCCCGTTAACCCACTTAGAGGATTTCAATTTTTTTATCCATTCTCTCACTGAGTCAAAAAGCTTTGAGCTATGTTCAGTAAGACTAGTTGTGCCTTTCCGGATTTTATCTAGCCCTCTTAAATCTCTCACCATATCCATGTGTTCCTTTGAGCCATAAGGTGCTCTTGAAAATGCTTGCAAATCGGTCCATGACTGGCATTTTGCATATTGAAACTCCAACAACAGGAAGAAAAAGATCACCCTTATTGAAATCTAACAAGTTTTTCACCTCCGTGAGCGCCTCTATATCATCTGTAATACCATTGGCACTTAAATAATTATTCACCCCTTCAATAAAAATTTGCACCGGTTGTGAAAGAACTCCGTCCACAATCCCACGGAATGGAATCACACACGCATTAGCATTTGTAATCCGGTGAAGCAGAGTTTGTGTACCACTTGCGCCAGCCCTTTTTCTCTCTTTACGAAAATCCTTATACCTCACGAACTTCCCCGACTTCAGTAACATTAGTATATTTATGCACACACAAATCCCAATCCAGAAAAATTAATTATAATCATCCACCAATAAAAGATAAAAATAAATGCAAACCCCACCCAGCCAAACCACCCATAATGAAACATGCACCGCACCCAGCAAACCACCATTAATGAACAGCTTGTTAATATGAAATACAAGGTCGCGCCATGAAACAACAGAAGACAAAAAAAAAACAATTCGAGAGAAAACTGCTTCACTCAACACCAGTGCACACGCCTGCCTCTCTCTCTCTCGTGCGCAAGGGCCCAACCCACAATACCAATTATCCCAGCATATCTAACCACCAAACCACTAATGTCCACCGAATCTCGAGGGACATCAAAATAAAACACACTTTTGAGTAAATTGACACAATAAAAAGAGAAGAAAAAAGAAAGAAAAGGAAACATAAAATTATACACTCAAGTCTTCACAGAACCGGGACCAGAACTTGTTTACCCCTTGCAAATGCGCGTAATCTATTCACGATACGCTATAAACACTTTAATATGCCAAAAATTACACTTCACCTCCCCAAAACCCCGAAACACGACTTCACACTAACTATTAGCTAGAACGACTGGCTAGCACTCACATACACACACAGCCACACCCCCAAGAATCTACGCCTGAACTCAGCAATAATGCTAGTTGCCCATGACATAATTACAAACATTCTTCAAAAAAATATGCCTAATCTATCTATAGTCTATTCGGAAGCATTACCTACAGCTTATGAAACCTTTTACTCGCTGCCACCAAACTCTTAAACACGTTTTTAGAACTAAATGATACTCGTTTAGACAAATGAAAGAAACTAAAAACAAGCAACTGCCTACATCTCCGTGGCTAAAACTGAAATGGAAGACTAGGCTAATAAACCCTCGTAAATAAAAAATATACTTATTTCCCAAACTAGCTAACATTAATATGGAACAAAATGAATACATTAAAATGGAGTTAAATGAATAAAGTCTGAGCCCCCAAAAAACGTAAACTGTCATTTTCCTCTCCTGAAACCAGTTTAGTAAATTACCCCCATTATAAATCTCTGTCTGATTAACTACACCATTTTTAACAGTCATTAAAGTCTTTGAGAACCCATTCTCTTATATGGTGCCATGAACCCATCTGAAATAAAGAGAAATATTTATTACACCACTCCACATGTAAAAGTTAATCAAAATGAATGTGTACGCATCACACTTCTTTTTCTCTTTTTCACTTCAAAGGCAAAAGGTTAACTTTTCAAAATTTCATCTTACTCTACCTTATGATGGGCATTCTCAAACCTCCTCTGGTGTGTTCGCACAATGACACAAGCAATCAAAGAATGTCCTCTCTTCTTTTCATCACCTATCACCGAGACCCATACATCATACGCTACGAAACACAAGCAGACATGCCCTGCAGAGCGCCTAGCAACAATCGGCCCCAAGCATGTGATCTCTGAGGTGTCGCCAACCTCAGATCGCATAGGTCATCATTCCTGGCTGTTTTTCATTTCAGCACTCTTCAAGGAGGCAGGGGCTAAAGGGCATTGGAAAAAAAGCTGAGATTAACACTTCACTACCACACCTTTATATAATATATATATATATATATATATATATATATATATATATATATATATATATATATATAAAAATATATAATATATATATATATATGCGAATACCACAGAACAAAATGATATTCAGAAAATCCAAGCATTTGTTTTCATCTTTACTAAGACATTATCAAGGAACGAATGGAATACAATTGGAGAGAAAGGTCTCAGGTATGCAACAAGATCAAGAATACCAGATGGTTAATTGTTAAAAGGGTAAAAATTACAAGAAATAATCCAGGGATTATCGGATATCACACGTCACAAATACCCAAAAGATTTGACCCTAACAAGAAATTACAAAGTATCTTTACAGTTCAAAACATGTAAAAACTGAATATATTAATTTTGTTGCTATATTTATCTACAACTTTTTTCATTATGAAAGCATCAAGTTTAAATAAACCAAGACTTAAATTTAGAACATTTCCATTATTTGACTTGATGAAACAAGATTCGATGATATTCCTATTAACTGTGTCATTACATGGGATTAAGGCTCTTGCTTGAACCTCCAAGGTTAATAGGATGATTCGTAATATCTCTTCATATGTACGAAGTAATGCATTGCGATATTTGACCAGTTCTCACAGAATATTGGTGTTGTTGAGACGTTATGAAAGAGATTTACCGGTCTATTTTGTAATGGACTTATCACACTTTTTGCAAGGGAAGGTTTAATATATGCAGCCTGGAAGATCTTTAGGAGAATTTTGATTACTAAACTCTGTACATTAATATTTACTGAAAAACAACATTTATGTTAAAAAGCTTTAAAATCTTAGGAATATCTAAAAACCTTTCATCATAGGGTAATTTTAGATTGTTATGCTTACTAAATTCAAGTTTGTCATTAGTTGAATAAAATGTTTTTCTAGCTCTTTTCCATGCCACATCTACAAAAGTCGTTGGGTATTCAAGTTTCAATGCAATATCATAAATAGTTTTAATCTCAGCATCAATAAAACTGCGGGCTACAGACACGTAAAGCCCTTAAGAACATCCCAGAAAAAACAGAGAATTGAACATTTTGATGGTGATTGGAGTAGTAATGAACAAAAGAGACAATGTTAGTTGATTTCTGAAAGACTGAAAAGGTGAAATTTAAATCATTTTTATGGACAGTTACATCAAGAAAATTCAAATTACAATTTCTTTCTTCCTCTACAGTAAATTTTATAGATGGGACTAAATTCTAGAGATTATTAAGGAATTCCTGGAGATTTTCGTGAACTGGCCAATGGTAGAAAATATCATCTACATACCTAAACCAAATAATTTTTGGGGGCAAAATTCTTGGTAAGAGTTTTGTCAAAAAATTCCATGTAAATATTGCTAAGGACCGGAGATAAGGGATTACCCATAGCCATGCCAAACTTTTGTACAAAAAATTTCTGTCTTTGATACTTAACTTTATGAGACTAATGAGGTTTGCTACAGTTAAGGGAATGTCATGACGTTCTAATTCATCCTCCAAATACTCAAGTAAATCATCTACAGGCACTTTTGTAAATAAAGAGACAACATCAAAACTAACCATATTATATTCAAAATTCAAATTTAAACTATTCAATTTGTTTACAAAATTAACAATGTTTTTAAAATTCGTGTTAGAAATGTTTCCTACCAAAGGTGTTAGAATTTTTACAAGCCATTTAGATAAATAATATGTAACTGAGTCCAATGAACTAATGATTGGTCTGATAGAGTTATTGATTTTATGTGTCTTGACTAAACCATACATATAAGGTAGGGAGGCGCATATTCGTACATATGAGAGATTTAGATCATCCTATTAATGGAAACGTTCTAAATTTAAGTCTTGGTTTATTTAAACTTGATGCTTTCATAATGAAAAAAAGTTGTAGATAAATATAAGCAACAAAATTAATATATTCAGTTTTTACATGTTTTGGACTGTAAAGATACTTTGTAATTTCGGTTAGGGTCAAATCTGTTTTGGTTTGTGACCGTGTGGTATCCGATATTCCTGGATTATCTCTTGTAATTTTTACCCTTTTGACAATTAACTATCTGGTATTCTTGATCTTGTTGTGTACCTGAGACCTTTCTCTTCGCTTGGATTTCTGACTATCATTTTTCCTATGGTATTCGTTATTTTATGAAGTCACGTGTATCTACTGTGATTTTTTAAGCATTATATATTTATATATATATATATATATATATATATATTATATATATATATATATATATATATATATATATATATATCATTCGAGCTACAAATGTCCTTTAATATCTAATTCGCTCTACCTCGGAATTGATATATTTTCATACATGTACCGAGGGGGGATTTTTTTGTTGATAATAATTTCGTACCCTCATGGGATCGAACCACCGTCCAGTTGGACGGGGAACGAAATCAGGAACGGACAGTGACGCTACCGAATCTGCTATCAGAGAGGCTATAAGTTTATATCGATTCTGACCATTACAAATCACCGCCGATCTCGGCGGTGATTTGTAATGGTCAGAATCGATCTTATAGCCTCTCTGATAGCAGATTCGGTAGCGTCACTGTCCGTTCCTGATTTCG
>NC_061094.1:66481891-66499391 GCF_015104395.2 Macrobrachium nipponense
GGCAGCTTATGCGGGGCACGTTTAGTTTTCGCTCGGAAGGAAAACCTTCGAATTGCAGAGTCTAGACTCTGAATTATACCTCGTCTGGGATCTTTTATTCTTATTCACAACGCGTGCCTGGTTCACAATGTCCAATGCATTAACGGAAACACATGTTGAATATTTATGCATTGCAAATAACTATCATCTGTAGAGGATCAATTTACATAAGCAGGCATAAGTATAAATAATGTCTGCCGTGTCTTCATGTTAATGCCTAGTATGAGATGGATGACAAGTACACAATTTATTCATTTACAAATTTCCATGTATGTTTACTTCATATAACTTCAAGTAGCTGATTTTCATGTAAGTGTCTGGGTATATGAGACCACAGCACATCATTAATATTTTCAAAATCTGCTTTACAATGACGGGAATAATTAGATGAATAAATAAATCGATTGTCTGAATTGAAACATACTCAGCTAAAAATTGGGTCGCTTTTAATTCATTACGCCTTTCCTGTACTTTTACTTCCACAAATCTCCACTCATTCCCAGACTTCATTCCCATTTCCTGTCACCCGAAGGGGTCCAGTTCATAATATGAATACTGGATTATATGTTTCCAGTAATATGATTATCATTAATTAGAAAAAACATTTTAATCTTGAAAAATACTAGAAAGAACTCAGACTTAGAAAAGAGGCTACCTCAAAAGAGGATACTCATACGTAATAGAGGAAAAGTGAGGGAAAAATAAAACTTTTTCAAAGACAGCGAAACTAAAAATAGCCCTTACATAAGACAACCAACAAACCCAACCACCCTTTTTTTTAGGAATACAAACCGTTAAACGTTCGGGAATTATCCGTTTACATTGCAAGCCTTTATTTGGAACAAAAGATATATAGTTGGAGGCTAAATATCAGTAGAAATCAGTTCAGTAATAATAAAATATTTCTTAACCATATAACACACGCTATGCAGTGAAGTCGACAGATCACACAGAAAGAAAAAAAAATGGAAAACCAGATGGTCGAGTCTTCTATTTTGTTCGATAACAGACAAAGGTTGGTGGACGATGGATCTGCCAACACTTCTCGCACTTGACCCACACTGGATAACATTGGAGCTGGGGAAAAGGTGTCTGCAGATATATGACTGGGAACACGAAATAGTAATATTAATGAAATTCTGGATAAAAATGGAAAAAAAAATATGAAAATACAGTTGGAAAAGCTTATAGGTTGTTTTAGATTTTGCCAATAAATACTGAAGAGTTGCAAAATATGGTCTTTACTTCAGAAATAATAATGATGATGATACTTTTCTGAGAAAGATCATGATCAAGATAATAGCGTTAAAACGGTTCGTTATAATTATAATTCGTGTTTTCGTTATTGCAACGTTAACCACTACTAGGGCTACTACTATAATAATAATAATAATAATAATAATAATAATAATAATAATAATAATAATAATAATAGTTAAATGAGACAATTCCAGGAGAGACTACATCTTCGCCAATCTCTCTCTCTCTCTCTCATCTCTCTCTCTCTCTTTGTATATGATATTATATATATATATATTATATATATTATACTATATATATATATATATATAGTTATATATATATATATATATATATATATATACATATATATCCATATATATATATATATATATATTTATATATATATATATATATATATATATATATGAGTGTGTGTATGTGTGTGTATGCCGCGAGCGTTATTGTGAAATCGCACGCTCGCGCGCGTTGTTAATGTGTGTTTCCTTTATGTTAAGTGACCATACTGAGGAAATGTAGACACACTAGTCATGATCCCTTTCTGAAGACAGAGAGGAACTCCTTTTATAGTGCGATATATCAATGTATCTAACATTTATATCTGGTTTTATCTTATTTTCTTTCTATCTATCCTCCACCCCATCGACCCACCTCCTTCTACTCTCTCTCTCTCTCCTCTCTCTCTCTCTCTTAAACGTTGGTCAATTTCAAAATCTTTACTCAAATGAAAGGCCTTCGGGCAAAACAGTGTAATATTTTGATGTATTATGCTCGTTTCCCAAATATTATTCCACTGGATTTCTCTCTCTCTCTCTCTCTCTCTCTCTCTCTCCTCTCTCTCTCTCTCTCCAACAAGACTAGAATCTAATTCAACAAGTAATTATTCCATCAACGAGTGTTGATAACACTCCATTTCCACGGACGCTCGTGGTTATAAACCTCAGTCGGATTTTAGATTTGTGTAAATCACGTGGCACGTTCAATGTATTCCGTCATTAGTCGATGGCTGTCGGGGTAAATGATATGCAAATTAAAGATACCAATCTTGATTAGGGCAACTGGCCTTGTATAAGTTAATATTTTATTTTGGCGTGGGTAATATAAAAACATTTTAGCTAGCTAATGAATCGACTGGGATATCAATTTACCTAGAACTGTCAATTAGCTAAGAAACATCCAAATGGAAATAAGTAATGAGAAATTGAAAAGCTATCCTAGATCGAGAAATATAACTTCATTATTTGTCATCCTTGTCATTACCTCAACAATCCCTCAAGAATCAAAAGAAATGTCACAAATTTCATTTTAGAGTTCCAGATATACCAATCCTATTCTCTTTTAGTTTAATGTTTGTTACTCCAGCAACCGTTAGAAGTTGTCAATTTGATTACAACAGTCCATTCTATTTTTACTCATACATCAGCAAAAGTATGAATGTGGCATTAGAAGTTATACTTTCTTATTTCCCCAAGCAGCAATGAAAATATATAATATAAATAACTGTGGTAAAGTTATACCTTACATCCCTAAGTCTATTTCGTCAATAATGGGTATCATATTTCACTCTTTCTCTCTCTCTCACTCTCATTAGAGTAACTTGAGACATCCCCCTAAACAACTCGTACAAAAATATATTTCCTTTGGTATGATGTCCCAAAAGGTGGAGACTTCTTTGAAGTCGAACATCAAGATGATTTGTGTGGCTTTGTATCTCGGTAAAAGGGGTTTGGCCTTATTCAATTCTTAAAGGGACAGCTTAGAAGACGGTCCAATTAAGGGTGGACATCCCATTTCCCAAAACAGTTTACTCCATATTCTTTTCAAAAATTTAAAATATAATTAGCAACATTTTAAACAATTCGCGAGACTAAACTTTAGGTACCATTATCCATAAAAAATGACACACCTTTGCGTTATCTCGCGAACATGCTTAGAAACAAATGGAAGAACAAACGTAACCTCCTTGGCGGAGATGAACATTAGATTTACACAGGTAAGTTCAGGCGATCAATAAGGTCTCTACCATTAAAGGGTTCTTGAGACATCCACCTGAATGACTCATCGGGGAAAGTTTGTCCTTCGACAAATGTGACAGATTTTCAAGGCTTCTTTGATGACAGCTATCAAGGTACCTGGCGTTGACCTCATCACGCTAATAGTACTACTCCTCAGTTCAGACCTATTGAAACTGTTCGGCAAAGAAAGAAAGAAAGGAGGGCAACTGAGAGAGAGAGAGAGAGAGAGAGAGAGAGAGAGAGAGAGAGAGAGAGAGAGAGAGAGGCCGATCGTGATTGGGATTCGCTTTCCAAGTAAAGTACAGTGTGTCCATAAAGTCTCCCAGTACAATTGCAAGTATTTATTGCTCAGAAACCATATACCACAGAGTAATGCAGTTTTTGTAGAATGTTCTACATTTCCTCAAGTTTACATTCGTTCTACAAAAAAACTGCATTACTCTATGTTGTATGGTTTCTGAGCAATAAATACCTGTAAAAGTACTGGGACTTTATGGACACCCTGTACTTTACTCGGGAAGCGAATCACAATCACGATCGGGACTTTATGGACAACCTGTATATTATCCTTTTCGTCGTAAAGCCTGACATGGTTTATAACACGCTTATGTAAAGAACCTTAGCCTGTTCGACTTGCAGGCAACGTAACCTACTTAACTTCACAAAGAAATCGTTAAAAGACGCTAGTTCCAGCAAACGTCGAGAGAAAACTTTCTACTCTGGAACAGGAAATGGCTAATTCTCTCTCGGCCCGCCTCCTTCTCTTTTCAAAGACTGCTGCAGCACTCTCTAGGCCAGGGATGTCCAACCTTTTAATTTAATGGGACGCATTGCAAACTTAAATATTTAACTGGGCCGCAAAACCCCAGAATATCTGAATACATTTTAATGAAAAAGGACAATATAAAACAAAACCATGTGCATACACTTTATTACAACATTGTAAATATTGCAATGTTTATATGTAGCTATACATATAAAAAAACATTAAATTTAATTAACCAATATTAATTCAATCAGAATTTTGACTTTGTCTTCCAGAATTTAATGAAAAATAACAATATAAAACAAAACCATGTGAATACACTTTATTACAACATTGTAAATATTGTAATGTTTATATGTAGCTATACATATAAAATAACCCATTAAATTTAATTAACCAATATTAATTCAATGAGACTTTAGACTTTGTCTTCCAGCCATATTGTTTTCAATATTTGCATCGAAGGATGTATTCTTAATTCTAAGAATGTTTGCTAAATGTCTGTCAGTCAACCTATTTCTTTCTGCAGTTTTAGTGTTTTTCATGCTGGAAAAAAAACTGCTCGGAAGAGTATGTACTTCCCCACATACATAATAATTTTCTGGATAAATTTATAATTTGATTGAATTCATTGAGAGAATGCAATTTCTTATAAAATAAATGAAGTGTATGCTCTCTATGGAAAGTTTTTAAACCTTCCCGACTTTGCAGCTCAATAAGTTCAAGTTGGTACTCAACTGGTGCTTTGTCATATTGAAATGAAAATGGATATTAAATAATTTTAACTCAATTTCAATCTTTATAAAATCAGAAAATCTAATTTTACGTTCAAAACACACATGGTGTTGTCACGATACTTATGATGAATTGTGTCTCTATGTAGGCTACGAGGCAATCATGATTTATTGTTATGTCAATATAGTAAGAAATAATCTAAGAAATTCTCAAAAATAATCGAAAATCTAAATGACAATTTTAAAAATGTAAATGAAGTGCAAATAATCTAAATATAGATTTTAAATAATCTAAGTTCGCAGCCCTAGCTAAGCCTCATCACAGAACCAAGCAACTGACAATATTATAAACTTGTATGCATGCTCAGTTGTAAATTTCATCTTAATCATATTGTTTTTTAAATTGTTTTTGTTTATTATTTTGTTTATTAAATATAAAGTATTTTAATTAAATTTACATGAAGACTCTCTAGCTCACTACATGATAAATTTGCTAAAAACTTTTTTTTTTAATGAGAGTCGATAGTGGGCCGCATCCAAACACTGAGTGGGCCACAATGTGGCCCGTGGGCCGCAGGTTGGACATCCCTGCTCTAGACCAAAGAGATTCCTGAATACGAGCTAATACGAGTATGGAACGAAAACCCATTTCACAAAATGCTATTCAGACACGATGTCCATTCGTGTAGGTATCACTGTTATGTGAATGCAGTCTGGCGTTAACAATGAAGTTCGGAAATTCAAAGAAACCGCGAAAGAGGGATGTATATATCTGCGAACTTTGGCTGTGGGAATGACTCGTATCCCTGTTTCATTTGCTCAGTATCTCGTTGCTGAATAACCACTGGTTCCAAGCAGAGTCAAAACACCATACAAACAAACAAACAAACAAATATTTGCTCAGAATCACAGAAGAGGTAATGGAATGAAGTGCGTGTATTTTTACTGGTTGCATAATCGCCTAAATGTGCTGTAAAGGTAACACAGATGTTTTCATTAGAATAATCGGGCTGAAAATTTACACCATCAGGTGAACAGATTTCTCTTATTTGCTTTATTCATGACTTATCCCTGCTAATAAAGCTAATATATTCTGGCCCCATTTGTACCCTCTTTCCAGAATGTGTCGTAAACTAATTTTTTCTCTCTCTCTCTCTCTTTTAGTACTGTGTCTCTCCTCTGAAGTACCGAATCGAGACCAATGACCCAGATTCCTAACTTTTCTTGAGCCACTCAGTTCCCGTATCAAGTTGGGGTCTCTGTCGTAAATTTAACACATAATTTTTCAGGACTGCTCCATGGAGCGCGGGGAGATATTCACTTTCTTTCCATGCAACACATTTTTATTACAGTTCTCTGGAAGTCGGTACTCACTAGAATGGTTGATGATTTTTTTAATAATCTGGCCGATGCTCCGGGAACAATATATAAAGCCATGACTGAGGCTCGGCGACTGTTTCTTTCCCTTAAGTACAAAACTTTGGGATTCTTCCAATTTCGATGGGCCTTATCGTTTCCAATTCTGAGGGCGACAGGCGATATGTCTACTGCTCTACTGAGTGGCACTCCGTTATTTGCATTTTCTTTGGGTAGTGGTAGAATATGTTATTTTGGCTGCACATTCTACCAGCTTTTTTTTTCAGTTTTTATTTTAAGGACTAACTAAGTACTCGTTAAGTTGAATATTTCATTTTGTAAATAAACCACGAAACTTTCGCTACTTTCCCGTGATCCTTTTCTATTAGTAAATCCTGGTAACTTACATATTGATATTTTTTCCCATAATTTTGCTAAGTCCAGGGACCTAAATGACAGAAGTATTTTCTCCTAGATTTTCACTTACTTGCGCCCAGATACGGTGACGTTTCATAGATACTTTTTTTTTATCTTTTATTACAAAAATACAATTATATTCCAATAAGTTACATTATTTGGATAATTCTGTTAATACAAAAAAATAAATATAAACTTAAATAACATTTTGTTTCAAAATCAATATAAATCAAAATCAAAAAGTATAGTTTAAAAAAACTTTGGTTACATACTTGTAAATATCTCTTGTATATCTATATATAATATGGGGATGGGACCATTCGACGCGGCCGATTCGCCGCCGACAATTAGCCACCCCCAGTTCGCCTCCAAGGCCGTTTTGCTGCCGCCTATTCGTCACGGAGGACTATTCGCCGCCGCAAACAGGTCGTTTGTTTCCATTGTTTAGATTTATGTTGTTTGGTAGTTAAATGTAATGAATACACTTTTAAAGAAAAGATAATATTTTTTATAGTGTTTGAAAACAAAGAAAACCAAATTATTTCTTTTCCAAATATTTTTTTCCAGTCTCCCTCAATTCTTCAAAAATGACATTCTTAGCAAACGGAGAAAAGAGAAGTTTTAACACGATATCTTTATATACGTTTTTGATTAATCATCCAATAGAGATCCAAGCCTCAAAATTTGGCACTGCGAACAAACGGGCGATGTAATGGACGGATCCACACCAAGAGTAGCGCTGTGATAAAGAAGATGAATGAAAACACCCATTCTGCTTCTGCAGCCAGTGTACAAGTTGCCAAAGTGGAAGCAAATTTAAATGATGAAGGTCGGACAAATAACCACGCAGAATCAGATCATCGAAGAATTACTTTTGAACTCGAAACCACCCAACCACGTGGAAATTCATAGGAACTTTAATGAAATTACAAAAAAGGAATAGATTTATATATGGAACAGCTGATAGTGGGTTGCCCACCACCATTAAAGCTAAAAAAAAAAAAAAACATATAGAAACCCGGACGAAAGAATAACAAAAAAATTGTTCTTGAATACAACGGTGAAAGAGATGCTATGGAATATCGCAAAGGAATAGCCATAATTATCAAATGAACTCAAGATTCTATTTCTTTGTTTCTGTTTATTTTTGATAATTTTTTAAAATGAATTTTTGATGTAAACCAGTTACATTTTACAATGTTGGAATATCTTGAGGGATTTCTTAACTTGTTTCATAAACCAATAAAATGTTTGTTTATTTTTTTTACATCTTTTTATTTTTTGTTAATTTGTAGTAGTAAAGATAAAATTGGCTAAAAAAATGGAAAGTTGTAAAGGGAAATAACCCAATACACACTGTATTTATATTTTCTGGTGGTGAATAGTATCTGGTGGCGGATAGTCTTCGGTGGCGAAATGACCCAAGTGGCCGAAAGCTGGTGACGAACTGGCGGTGGCTAATTGTCGGCGGCGAATCGGCCGCGTCGAATCGTCACCAACCCATTTAATATACGTCCTTTGTGTTTCTAATTTATTAAAAAAAAAAACAATTACATTTTGGCAGTTATTGTTGTGTTTATAACACATCCACAAACAATACAAATAGCCGGTGATCAACAAAATGGCAGAATTTTTATCAACAATTGATTTTGCTTCTATATCATAGAATAATAGTTTCAAGAAACTATAATCATTTAGTTTACAGCATTTCCTAAGAACAGAATTAAACCTTTTCACTATATTTTTCTTTTCCCTACAGAAGTAAAAAATATGCATTTGATACTCGTTTTCACCACATTGGTCACATTGTGAGTCTTCTTTTAATTTCAACATATGGAGCCTTTGTTTTGTTGCTAGTGACTCATGAATATACCTAAACTCAAATTCCCTTTCCTCCACTTTAATGAATGTGCTATTAACATTCCCCCAAATATTTTTCCATTTAAGTGTGGGATAATTATTTTCTACCACTCGGGCTTCTTTCCTCCGAATGATTGAATACATTTCTCTGTTATTTATATATGGAAAGAATTTGTTGTGATATGCTTTCCTAATATCATCTGCTGCCAAAGAATAGTATTCAGGGGTAAAGTATGCTATTCCTGATAAATTATCATATTGTAACATACCATTCAGTCTTACAGAATAATAATACCTGGTTAACCCGTTACAGTTTATTAGACTTTTTAAACAAGTTACACTGAATATTGATCTTGCCTTTTCTTCAATACTTATTATCCCTAAACCTCCTTCTAATTTTGACAAATGCAGGGTTTTATAGGTCGATACATACCACACCATATATACTTGAAAATAATTGCATTCACCTTTTGAGCTTGTTTTTTACTTAACGGAAGTGTGTGAGCTACATACCACATTTTGGACAATATCAAAGAGTTGATTATTAGTGCTTTCTGGTAAAGTGTTAGATACCTTAGACACAACATGTTAACTGCCTTTTCAATTTTTTTTTTTTTTCTCTGTACCTGACCAATTTAATTCACAAGTTTCCGCATACGAATTGCTGAAGTAAATGCCCAAAATTCTAGCACAGTCCACAATTTTGAAACAAGTTACCTTCCAGTCTCTTCTGCCGGACCATTCACCAATTCCTAAGATGACAGATTTTTCTTTATTTAATAATGAGCCAGTTGCTGCTTCAAATTTCTTTATCTCATAGTGAATCTCTATTAATGAATCATCTGCAAATATTACTGTTGTATCATCAGCAAATGCCTGTACTTTAATTTTGTCATTGTTTGGTAATGTAGGAAGTACAATTTTTTTATTGGTTGTTAATGCTAGGTACAATGGTTCTTGGAAAATGACACAATAACATTGATAGTGGACAGCCTTGTCTAACCGACCTTCTTACATTAAAGGTGTCTGTAAATAGTCCATTCACACATATCATATTTTTACATTCTTTATATAATATTTTTAACCATGAAATAAATTTCACTGATAATCCAAACTTTTCCATTACTCTAAAAAGAAATGGCAAGTTCACCCTATCAAAAGCTTTAGACCAGTCCAAGTTAAACATCCCTGCATTCAAATGATTTTCTCTTACATAATTTATTATGTCTCTTATTGTATTATTACAGTGAATTATGGATCTGTTTAGAGTACCACAATATTGTTCAGGTGATATGATTTTTCCAATTACAAGTTTCAAGCGATTTGCTATTGTTTTTGCTAGAATTTTATAATCAACATTTAACAGAGTGATTGGTCTCCAGTTTTCAACCATTTCCAAATTTCCACTTTTTGGACATAGTTTTATTATTCCTAAATTTTGTGATTCCGAAAACTTACTTTCTTCCAGCATACATTTCATTACCTCTGGAAAATCGTTTTTGATAACATACCAAAACCGTTTATAAAACTCCACACTTAATCCATCACTTCCAGGTGATTTTCCTTTATTAATTTTATTCAATGATTCCCATAACTCATTTATATCAAATTCCTCCTCGAAAAGTGTATTGTCCTCTTCATCTACCATCTTTTTGTATTTCTCAAGCAAATATGATTGTTCTTCGAGATTTCCTTCAATAAATACATACATTACTTTAAAATGGTCTTTAAGATACACGAGAAAAGCCTTTGTATCGGTTAGCATATTTCCACTTTTACCTTTTATCTTCTTTATCAGGTAATTGCCTTTATGCTGTTTCTCTTTCCCAAGCAAGTGCGATGACAATTTTTCCCCTTCCACTTGATCTTTTAATTTTGCTCTTATTTTTACTCCTTCACAAAGTTCATTTTGCAGACAGTTTATTTTACTTTTCAAAGAATAAATTTCATCATATTTATCATTCCCAGCATTACATAAGCCATATAGATATTTTAATCGATATTGCAATAAATCTATTAAACCATATTTTTCATTTGATACCCTCGTTGCAACTTTAATGAAGAACCTTTCATAATTTCTTTTTAGCAAATTCCCACAATTCAATTACATTTTCAAAACTGTCTTTTTTTTAGTTTTACATGACTCCAAAAGCATTCAAAGTTTTCGCATATTCCTTCTGCTTCCAGTAAAGACGCATTCAATTTCCAAAATCCTTTTCCTTTTTGCACATCGCCTATCCTGAATTTAGCTATGACCATACAATGATCAGAGAAGGCCACAGGCACTGTATCAGTACTTAACATATTATGGAATAACTGTTTAGAATATAGGCGATCTATCCTAGAACCATAGCATTTTCTAATGTAGGTATATTTTGGAATGCCTTTACAAGTGCATGTTACATCTTTTAACCCAACATTTTTTTATGAAGGTCAGCAATGATTTTGACACTAAATTGTCCTTCCCTGTACTGACATCTCTGTTGGATGTAACACAATTAAAATCCCCTCCGAAAACTACATTTTCAACATTTTTACGAAAATAATATAAGATTTTATTGTTAAAAAATTCTTCTCTTTCTTTCTTTTTATCTGTACCTGAAGGGCATAAATATTCACAACTGGAATTTCATGATTTAAACAAGATATTTTAGCTCCTATTATCTGTCCCTCCGTATCCATTTCCTTGCTAATGACAGACAAAGATTTAAACTTATTTATACAAACTGCAGTACCTCCTTTGAGATTATTACTTGGGTTTAACAAAGCATCATAGTAATTTGTGAAAAAAACTCAGAGCTTTTAAATCCTTCACATTATGCTCTTGCATTAACGAAATATCTATATCATAATACCTAGACAAGGATAACAGCTTCATTTGTTTACCTACGTCATCTAATCCGTTCACATTTAAACAGTCAATTGAGAGATTGAAGACGTAAAATTAGCTAGATTCCAACTTTTTCCTCTTCTGATCTCTCAATTTTTTCCAATTTTCCTCATCACTATTGCCTTCGGATCTTGAATATTTTTGAGTTCCTATTTTTTTCTTTGAGATTCTCATCTTGACATCATCTTCCATTTGAATTTTTCATTTTCCGTTTCCAGGCGCAATTTCCAAATCTTCACCAGTCTCCATTAATCCGTCTTCCATATATTCTGCATCAGTTTGTCCTCCTCTTCCTTGATCAGTTCCGTGTCCCAGGTTAAGATTTATCTTTCTGTCCTCTTGATGAACGTCCGCAGTCGTCGTGATAACAGTGAACTCACAAGGTGCAGTTTCATTACCATTTGGTGTGTCTTCACTTAGTGAATCTTGCCTTTCCTTCTCAATGTTGTGTCCGTTCCCTTGTGTTTCGTTCCCTTGTGTCTACAGCAAAATGATTCTCACTGCCACACTTAAGACATGTCTTTTACTGTCCGTTGTACATGAAAGAAATAGTATGTCCTCCTATGAAAAGCGCCGATGGAATGTTTTTCTTAATTTCCATTTTAGCCGTCCGTATTCCGTTTAACAGTCCTTTACGTCTGCCGAGTGTGGAAGTATTATCACGTATCCCAATAACTTTCCCGTACGAGCTTAATAGTACATCGCTCAACATACTGTTTTGCATATCAAATGGAGCGTACCTTATTGAGACAAATGTGAAGACACTGCTGAAATTAACTACTTTCACTTCCAGACCATTAGGTAAACAAATTACTTTTCCATCATAATTATTTAGAAAAGTTTCATATACACACTGATTCCGGAACTTCAAGATCACTTTATTACCTCGCATTTCTTGAACACCAATCAAATCTTCAATATCAATTCTCAGCTTTTCAAAAATTACATCATCAACATCATTTAAGTTCGGTTTACCCAAAAATATTAAACTAACGGAGTCTTTTCTCCTAATGGGTGGAGTATAGAATGAAGCCATTTTCAATTCGTCCGAACGCTCTTGACGTCACTTCTATTACGTCACAGCCATAGCTTGAGGGCATATGGCCTGCCCGGTCTGGCCGGGCCAGGAGTGTGTTTTGAAAATTTCTTCTCCTATCTACACTGATTTCACTGTATACAAGAAGTGTTCACTGTCTATGCTATCCTTGATACTTTAAAGGCTTCATGACATTACCTTGGACATTCATATTGTCCTCGTTCACAGATAAATCGAGAAAAAAAAGGAGCTTGTGAAATGTCGACCTTTGATTACAGTTTGCTCTTCTTCTCCTCTCCATAGAAACTGAGTTAAAAAGTAGTGTCTGAGAAGTGTGGGTAAATGTAGTGGCCCTTAAATTTTAATTCTACATTATTTGTTGTATTTCTTTTATTTTCTCCATAGAAGTTTTAAAAGTAAACAATGTTATACAGTTCGCCTAACAGCATTTCTGGAAGCTCCTCCATCTGCGACGGCAGTAATCCATGGTACAAATGAGACCAATTACTCATAACTGCCCAACCACACACACACACACACACACACACACACACACACACACACACAAACGCTCAGAGGAACGATAATGCTGACACTCAACGAAATGAGCATTAATTTAAGACGATTACGAATGTAGCTCTTTGGTATAAATCTTTTCAGTTGATGGCCCTAGAGGAAATCCGCAAACGCCCGTTTAAATCATGACAATTGTCGAGATCAAAGAGGGTACTTCATACAAGTTTGCGTGGAAGTTCGAGATCCTGGAATACATCAGATCTTCAGAAATTCCAGCAATGATTTAATGAAATTTAAGATACATATTTATATAAATTTTTCATTAAAAATATATTTACAATTTGCTCATGCTCAATAGTTTCATCTATATCATCTTGCATCTATATCTGCCTGTTGTCATCAAACTTGGCACAAACTGAATCATTATCAGCACTGGCTGCAGGTATTCAATAGTAGTGTCCCACTTCAATTTACTAAAGTTTTGATAATTATAGATGCGAGGTATGTGTTCACAAACATTTCTCGAAATGAAGTCTGTTTAGAGCTTATAGAAAGAACTCACAATAGGAATCGAACCTTATATCAGATGAAAGATTCGGAAATGATAACAAGCTGACATAAGAGTGCCATTATGATGATGAATTCTTATGGACTTTTGCGACGCCAGAGGAAACCGATCAAAAGCTTTGTCAACAGGAGTGAGGATACGTTTAACTGGTATTATGAATCAGAAGTAATGGATAATATTGACGGCTGTCCTGATTAACTGGTGCATTCAATTGTAAGTGATCCTTTTTATACTCAAACTCACAAGATGACAAAACAAGTAGAAGATGCACCGAGTTTTCTGTACAACGTATAATGCTGTCTGAAACTCTCAGCCACGGCACATGAAATTTCAATCCAAGGCTCGGTAGTAGCCTATTGTTGTTGGCACCTACAGCGATGCCAGACGCACGACTATGGTTAAATTTAACCTTAAATAAAATAAAAACTACTGAGGCTAGGGGGTTGCAATTTGTTGTGTTTAATGATTGGAAGGTGGATAATTAACATGCCAATTTGCAGCCCTCTAGACAGTGAAATAGTTTTCCCTAACAGGAAACTAGAAGGGAGAAGTAAATGTTCAATTATCCTGTAGAAACGGTGATCGCTATACTTTCGTCTTATAATTCATGTTGTTGTTAGGAATTTGTTCAGGGAAAACCGACTTTCAAGCACCACTCACGAGCATATGAGGCGGTTCATGGCACAAAATTATCCCACATAATCCCATTTATATAATTTACGATATGCTCCTTTCATATTCTCGGTATGTTTCCTTTTGTTTCTTGAGCATTTCCTTGTTTATCTGATTATTCTCGTTTCTCCCATTCCTACATCAGCTATATTTTCAATGTTCTTTTCCAATAACTGCAAACAGCTTTCGCTGGTTTCCTGTTGGCAGTCGCGTAAACCTTACCACTTCGATTAACATGTGTCAATATTCCCTTCTATTCTTCGCAAAGCGATTTCCGGGAAGGTTTATACATATAGAGCTATCTATTCACTGTTTTTTTTTTTCTCTCTCAAAATATAATACTTATCTTCGTTACGGGGTCAGTATAAGAGGCTCTGTATATGTATCATAAATAATACTTGACGTATTTCTGCCTTTTCAAAATAATCGTCAATTTTCCTGCAACGCGACGCACGTCAACCGCACGGCATTGCAAAGCAAATAATTTCGTGCATGATAATCGTAAGTTACCCCATACTTCCTAATAATTTGATAAAGAGAATGATTCATTAGTTGAACGTGCAAAAAGGAAAAAAATGTGACCTCGTGCGGATGAAAAAAAAGGGGGAAAAAAAAAAAGGCTTGTAGCCCCGGATTCATTTGGCCACTAGGGCAAGTATGCAAAGTAGTTTTTTTTCCGAGTGCCCATTTACATGCGACTGCAACAGACGTTATCTAATTTCGCGCTTTTTTTTTTTTTTTTTTTTTTTTTTTTTAGCTCTCGGTTTTTCCATTTATGCTGTGGTTTCAGTGATGCGATAGAGCTGATAATGAGAGAGAGAGAGAGAGAGAGAGAGAGTTTGTACCATGTATTGTATTCTGTATCATTACGACAGAACCTATTTTTTTACTACTCTATATAATGTTATTACAATCTGTTGGTTTGTTTTGATGTAGAATGTTGTAACTACCATGAAAAAAGGTGAAATCTATCAGTATTCAATCTTTGGGATTATTTCGATATGAAAATTTGTAACTACAATGAAATAAAAGGTAAAGTCCATCAGCATTCATTACATGATGCACATTTAAAAAACCAAGTAAATGTATTAAATAGATAAACTCAATGAATGAATGCCATAAAACAAAGAGAGAGAGAGAGAGAGAGAGAGAGAATGTACTACGTCTCCATTTGTGAAGCTCATTCAATATAACCTGTTTAGTAAGGAGCCCGAATGGAGCCGTTAACGTTGGCAAACAATAATATGCAAACTCCTGTAATTGTATTTACCATGGCAGGTAAGTACCTAAGGTATAAAAACAGATGTCATCCATACTTAATAATTCATATTGTTGCATTAAATTATACACAGTGATTCAGTGTAATATTTGATAATATCTGAAAATAATTTTAGTTCGTAAGAACAGGAAATGTTCGCACTTTTCCCGCCATCAGCGTGAATGAGAAAATGTTGTCCATTCCAGGAAATGGATGGAATGCAAAATTGCCATTCAGTAAGGAGATAAAAGTCCATATTGATCTCCATTAGTAATCATTTAACTGTTATTTCGGAAAGAAAAAGGGAGAGAGACGTTTTAGTTGGAGCATGAATAATGTATGTTTGACCCTGGATGAACAAATACGAAGGTACACAAAGAGCAATATTTGGAGAGAAAAAAATTCAATGTATGTAATATTCTTTCGTTTCGGTTGGTTGACTTTAGTCCAAAAGTCCACAACAGGGATCTTAAGCCCTTTAACATTTTAACACACTTAGGGGGACACCTATGGACAAGATGCCCTGCTGGTCAGAGGTTTAAGCTGGTATCACACTAGTCATTTCTTGCTCGCGGTTTTGGCCAGCATCCAGCCGATGCTCGCGAGCAAAAGTGTTGTATCGTCACACAAGTAAACAAAACTGATCAGCTAATATCATCATGGCGCCCAGAAATTGCTGGACTGTTGCAAGATGTGCTGCAGAGGTGTATTTCTCGGAAACTTATGTGAATGCAAGAGTAACAAAAAACGTTTGTGGGTTCGAGAGTGGCTCAGGAGAAGAGAAGCCAAAGGTCTGAGAGTACATCCTATCAGCAGCAGCCATCTTGTTTGTCTACACTACGCTGTGGCTCGCGGCTCGTGCTGGTTGCTTCCCGTTCTGCCGGGAAGCTAAAATCTCGAGTTAAAAGCTCCCGGTTTTTAATTATCGGCAGCAACGGCTCGCTGCTCGAGAAAAAAATGCCTAGTGTGAGGCCGGCTTAACACACTAGCCACCTTTTACCTCTACCGCGGTCGACCGCTCTTAAAGGCTATGAATAGACAGCTTGTTCTTAAACGCCAAACCATGGTCATTACACTGGCCAGCTGACAACCTGATATCTCAAACCTGAAGTCACGTATTTTCGTGGGATGCGGACGCACCACCACATTTGAAAGGTGTAATCAAGAAAACTGGATACTATGGCGAAGTTGACTAGAGCTGAGCTCTCGTCATCTAGGTCTAAGGTTAACTCACCAGCAAAACCAGCTCTGAATACGTACCAGGGTCCTCTGCAATCAAGACGGAGGCACTGGGCTAGCAACCCCACTCCTATAGACTTGCTGAGACTCTTAAAGGCTTTCAACTAAGGTGGAAACAGTGCATGGCAAAAGGAGAGAGAACCGCCATAAGAAAAGACATCTGACAGCAATGCATACCTGTCATTACAATTTCTCCCACAACTGTGCCTTGAAGACTTCTTTGCAAGTGCTCCACTGATTTACCGGGGATCTTAGACTCGTCTAGAGAAAGACCCCAGTCGTTATGGAGGTCCACACTCCTCACTCGAAATAACTTATCCTACTACTGAAGAAGGCAGTTCCACCTAAAAGCTGACCATAGCCCCCGATAACTACCGGTCTCCATAGTCCTTGGTGAAGTGTTACCTCAATGTGATCATTGTCGGATAGAAGGTCCATATGATGAGTTCAAACTGCAACAAACTGCATTTTTATGTAAGCAATTATCAGTAATGCTACTGAAACCATTCACACACACAAACACATCTGTAAACACACAAAGACACCCACATACATACATACATACATAAACATATATATTTTTTTCTCAACACGATTCATTCTCAATCCCTGAATGAAACTCCCATCATGCACAGCAGATATAGTACGCCGTTTAACGTATACACATAAAAGCTACACTGAGTGATTCATGACTCACTTCATTTTTCAAAACTTATGAATGACGGCCGCTGCCACTAGTTATTTGATTGCATACTTCATTTTTAGTGTAACATGACCTTATGTTTTGTACAGTAAATACCATCGTAAATACACACACACACACACACACACACACACACACACACACACACACATATATATATATATATATATA
>NC_061094.1:66505736-66535621 GCF_015104395.2 Macrobrachium nipponense
ACTAATGAGGCAGCGTCATACAACAATGGTCCAGCTGTTATGTCGCTGGCAGCAAACACTGAGGATCGATCTGTGCCAGCTGCCTTTCTGGCGCTGTTTTCAAATAGTTTGGAGGGGGAAGGGAAGGGTGGAGGAATACATACACTGATGTTTTTTGTTCTCTCTCTCTCTCTTTGTTTTATTTTTGGGTTTGATATTTTAGTTTCATATTAGTTCTCTGCTCTCGTGAGTCCGTGGCTGTTTCCATCGTAGGGCCTTTAGTGATAATGTTTTTTTAAATATATGTTAAATTTTTGCACTCTATGAAAAATATAATCCATTTTTTTCTTCAACTCATTCCTTCCTTTATTAAATCGGCGTCATTCCCTGCCATTTCCTGTCAGTCAAATGGTATACATGCAGTTTTAGATTATAATAATCAAATAGTAATTATTGTTGCTCGTTTTTGCATGGGGCTGTTTGATTATTCAGTCCAAAATAACAAAAACTATCTTTCTACTAAGGTTTTTTGACATCGTATTTAATGTTTCTTGTAAACAAATTGAAATATGTTAAATTTCTTTAGAGAAAAATGAGATTTAAAAAGAGAATTACCTCGACGAAGGCTACGTTATCAGAAAGACTCACTCCGTTCTTTTGATGAATCTGTGTATTTCTTAAAGAAGTAGAAAACAAACAAAGAAAATAAGTAACGACAAGCGAACGCGCGAACTGGAACAAAAAAAAAAAAAAAAAAAAAAAAAACGGTGGATGAACGTGAATTATTCCTCATTTTTATTTTCTCGTTTCGTCAGACTCACTCCGCTTTACATAAAGGGAAGGAGACTCCTGTTTATCCGAAACCTTTTCACTTCTGTTCGAGTGTAAAAGGTCTCCTTGAAGAAGATTCCTAGACTCACTCTGATATGTTAATCAAGGTTGCATGAAGCCAGGTCGCTATCTCGTCTCGCTGAGAATTTTACCGCGATGGAAGCCTCTATATCACTGCGTAATTTCTTAGGACGTTTTCGTAAAGGGGAATTTTTTTTCTTGCTGAAACAACTACTATATTAGTTTATACGGCCATTAATATTTAGTTGGTATGTCAAATCCTTTTTATAAACGCTAATGAGAAAGCTTTCAACTTTCATTAACGGTGCCAATTCCGTACGCAATTTTTTATTTATTTATTTTATTTATAATATTTCTGTAATCTTCATGTGCTATCCGCATGGCGACTTTGTCTTCTGGTACCTGATGAAGTGTTGTAATGGCGTCTCCATATGCAATTCCTTGTGCTGGCATAAGGCTAATTTAGTCTTCAGCAGGAATATATAATATATATATATATATATATATATATATATATATATATATATATATATTATATGTGTATATATATATATATATATATTATATGATATATAATATATATATATATATATATATATATAATACTATATATATATATATATATATACATATATATATATATAATATATATATATATATATATATATATATATATATATTATATATATATATATATATATATATATATACATATATCTATATATATATATATATATATATATATATATATACATATATATATATATATATATATATATATATATATATATATATATATATATATATATATATATATATATATATATATATATATATAAATAGAGAGAGAGAGAGAGAGAGAGAGAGGTGTTTGCTACGCGTATTAAATTCTCACTTACGACAAAGTAATATGCCTCATGGCGCATGAACAAAGTCTGCGTCAGATCCTTTGTGACTGAGTTTACCAGCATTACTACGAGAGTTATGTACATATGGCAGCTGGTGCTTGCCAAGGATTATATATAGGTCTTGCAATTGTCTGGGGGTCCTTAGAGAGCCACAGCATGCATTGAGTCTTGGTGTTGTGTCGATTATATTATTAATTCCTGCCAGTAGTGACGCATACCTAAGGAATTTGGTTTTTAACATTTCTAACGTCGAAGTTTGTGATAGACTGAATTGTCATCCTCTTTGAACATCAGTCATTTAAAAAATGCAGTAATTAGGAGCCAGAATCATGATGTAACGAATGACTTTAATGGAAAGGGTAATAAAAGAAGGTTAGTGAATGACATGGTCTCCTTTTTGTAATGATTAACGAGAGTAAATTTACAGAAGAGGCAGCCGATGCCTTTTTGCAAAGGACGTAAGTAGTAGGGTGTAACGGACGAATATAATGAATAAAGAAGACATTCTTCTAGGGAGTGCGTACGTCACTAACGTTTCATTAAATGTAACTTTGCCTTATTAAAATCAATGCCAAGCTCCTCACCTTGGAATACATAACTTTGACATTGCACGCAGTTAAAGCCTTAATCTCTTTATTAACAATATTATCACTAAACACATCTCATCTGAGAGCAGCTTCCATTGTTGACAACACAATCACTAAACGGTTTCATCTGAGAATCATTTATTTTCGTTGACGAAAGTCACTAATAAAAGCGATTAATTTGAGAAGCATTTTAAGAACCATTGGGAATGAAATATTTAAAATTATTTGAACAATTGATTTCGTCAGTACGATCGTACCTCTGAGAACTATTTCCTATTGATAATTGATCAGTAAAATAAATTTAAATTTCATCCGAAAACAGTTGAAATCGTCTTAACGTATTAATGCCATCAGTGGAAGCATTTCATCCGGGAGAACATTCCTAATATTGGCAGTGCAATACAATCAGCGAAAACGTTACATTCTGAGAGAAGTTTCCCTTTGTTGGCAAGTCAACTTGGAAAAACGTTTCGTCTGAGAACACTATGTTATGAGCATAATTAATAAAGATGTTCATTTTAGAACATTCTTCGTTTTTTTTTATACGCTGTCTCATACGTTTGTAGAAATGGCCAAGAGGCCAAGAGAATTTGAAACTCATCCCTTGATCGAAGCTCTGAAGTCGCAGGTCAAACAGCCTTGCGCCAACGGGTGTGTCTGCAAAGACGTTTCCTTTGTAGTAAACAACCTTGCGCCAACGGGTGTGTCTGCAAAGACGGTCCTTTGTAGTGGGATACTCGAGAAAAAAAAAAAAACTCTCAGCATAAACAATTCGAAGGTATTTTGGCCAGGGAAACTTATTTCCATAACACAAAGCATTAGCCTTTTCGCTGCCGAAGTCAAGACAGTAATAACATATGAAATATTCCGAGCCCATCTGAAAGGATCTTCAGGGGAAACAGAATATCAATGTCTTGTTTTTACCGGTTTCGCTTTATACATTCGTCTCCTGCTTATAAATAACTAGATGCGTCCTCGCGGATTTCTTTCCCTGTGGACGCATATACTTTCATTTTTTATATTTGAGGGTGGGGAATTGTTTTTCCGTTTTGCTAATATATATAGTATGTATATACATATATATATATATATATATATATATATATATATATATATATATATATATATATATATATTATATATATATTATATATACACCAGGTATCTCCCTTGGGCACATGCAGTGATAGATGTAATCCACTACTCCCATTCTTCTACCGTCATATTCACTTTTATTGTTTCATATACCTGGATTCCAGTTTCCATGAAAACATTAATCTTACTAAAGAAAAAAAAATTTCTCCTTTAAAAAGATGTTTTTGATTCGGTTTGTCTAATCAATAATTTATCATTCTCATATCTATCACTGCTTGTTTTGTTCTCTTGAATTATCGCTCCTTTAAATTGACCAAATAATACATTCTAAGTAGAATGGTCAGAGTTATGGTATTCGGGCTGCTGGTTACGAGTCCGAAATTAACGGTTCATTGAACATGCCAGCATTACTAAATTCGACTTGTCTCTGTCAGGTATAATAAGCAGTTGCAAAAATGGTTGCGTTTGCTGTACTATACAGCTGATTATTTTTTATACGGATGAAAAACTGTATTATGCTTTTGCTTCAAAAGCATAATACAGTTGTATTTGGTTTCCTTGAAGGCCACCAGCTTTTCATACCGACTTAGTTTGACAAGTCAAGAAAGATATATTTATGCAACATACACACACAGACACTAACATGCGCACACACACGCACATACACACACACAAACACACACACACACACACACACACCCACACACACACACACATATATATATATATATATATATATATATATATATATATATATATATATATATATATGTGTGTGTGTGTGTGTGTGTGTGTGTGTGTGTGTGTGTGTATTTACGATGGTATTTACTGTACAAAATATAAGGTCATGTTACACTAAAAATGAAGTATGCAATCAAATGACTAGTGGCAGCGGCCGTCATACATAAATTTTGAAAAATGAAGTGAGTCATGAATCACTCAGTGTGTTAGCTTTTATGTGTATACGTTAAACGGCGTGCTATATCTGCTGTGCATGATGGAGTTCATTCAGGGATTGAGAATGAATCGTGTTGAGAAAAAATATACGTGTTTATGTATGTATGTATGTGGGTGTCTTTGTGTGTTGACAGATGTGTTTGTGTGTGTGAATGGTTTCAGTAGCATTACTGATAATTGTTTACATCAAAATGCAGTTGTTGCAGTTTGACTGTTTCATGAGGAGGACTTTTCTATCCAACAATGATCACTTGAGGTAACACTTCACCAAGGTCTATGGAGACCGGTAGTTATCGGGGGCTATGGTCAACTTTTAGGTGGAACTGCCTTCTTCAGTAGTAGGATAAAGTTATTTCGAGTGAGGAGTATGGACCTTCATAACGACTGGGTCTTTCTCTCGACGAGTCTAAGACCCCTGGTAAATCAGTGGAGCACTTGCAAAGAAGTATTCAAGGCACAGTTGTGGGAGATATTGTAATGAAAGGTATGCATTGCTGTCACATGTCTTTTCTTATGTCGTTTCTCTCTCCTTTTGCCATGCACTGTTTCCACCTTAGTTGAAAGCCTTTAAGAGTCTCGGCAAGTCTATAGGAGTGGGGTTGCTAGCCCAGTGCCTCTGTCTTGATTCCAGAGGACCCTGTACGTATTCAGAGCTGGTTTTGCTGGTGAGTTAACCTTGGACCTAGATGACGAGAGCTCAGCTCTAGTCAACTTCGCCATAGTATCCAGTTTTCTTGATTACACCTTTTAAATGTGGTGGTGCGCCGCATCCCACGAAAATACGTGACTTCAGGTTTAAGATTTCGGGTTGTAATGACCATGGTTTGGCGTTTAAGAACAAGCTGTCTATTCATAGCCTTTAAGAGCGGTCGACCGCGGTAGAGTTAAAAGAAGGCTAGTGTGTTAGCCTCTGACCAGCAGGGCCTCGTTGTCCATAGGTGTCCCCCTAAGTGTGTTGAAATGTTAAAGGGCTTAAGATCCCTGTTGCTGGACTTTTGGACTAATACCAACCAACCAAAACGAAAGAATATTAATACATTGAATTTTTTTCTCGCTATATATATATTGCTCTTTGTGTACCTTCGTATTTGTTCATCCAGGGTCAAGTCACATACATTGATCATTCTCCAGCTAAAACGTCTCTCTCCCTTTTTTTCCGAAATAACAGTTAAATGATTATTAATGGAGATCAATATGGACTTTATCTCCTTACTGAATGGCAATTTTGCATTCCCTCCGTTTCCTGGAATGGATAACTATCTCATTCACGCTGATGGCGGGAAAAGTGCGAACATTTCCTCCTGTCCTTACGTGCTAAAATTATTTTCAGATATTATCAAATATTACACTGAATCACTGTGTATAATTTAATGCAACAATATGCATTATTAAGTATGGCTGACATCTGTTTTTATACCTTAGGTACTTACCTGCCATGGTAAATACAATCACAGGAGTTTGCCTATTATTGTTTGCCAACGTTAACGGCTCCATTCGGGCTCCTTACTAATCAGGTTATATTGAATGAGCTTCACAAATGGAGACGTAGTGCATTCTCTCTCTCTCTCTCTCTCTCTCTCTCTCTCTCTCTCTCTCTCTCTCTTTGTTTTATGGCATTCATTCATTGAGTTTATCTATTTAATACATTTTCTTGGTTTTTTGAAATGTGCATCATGTAATGAATGCTGATGGAATTTAACTTTTATTTAATTGTAGTTACAAATTTTCATATCGAAATAATCCCAAAGATTGAATACTGATAGATTTCACCTTTTTTTCATGGTAGTTACAACATTCTACATCAAAACAAACCAACAGACTGTAATAATATTATATAGAGTAGTAAAAAAATAGGTTCTGTCGTAATGATACAGAATACAATACATGGTACAAACTCTCTCTCTCTCTCTCTCTCTCTCTCTCTCTCTCTATCTCTCTCTCTCTCTCTCTCTCTCATTATCAGCTCTATCGCATCACTGAAACCACAGCATAAATGGAAAAACCGAGAGCTAAAAAAAAAAAAAAAAAAAAAAACAAAAAAAAAAAAAGCGAAACGAAATTAGATCGTCTGTTGCAGTCGCATGTAAATGGGCACTCGAAAAAAAAACTACTTTGCATACTTGCCCTAGTGGCCAAATGAATCTGGGGCTACAAGCCTTTTTTTTTTTTCCCCCTTTTTTCTCATCCGCACGAGGTCACATTTTTTTCCTTTTTGCACGTTCAACTAATGAATCATTCTCTTTATCAAATTATTAGGAAGTATGGGGTAACTTACGATTATCATGCACGAAATTATTTGCTTTGCAATGCCGTGCGGTTGACCGTGCGTCGCGTTGCAGGAAAATTGACGATTATTTTGAAAAGGCAGAAATACGTCATGTCATTATTTACGATACATATACAGAGCCTCTTATACTGACCCCGTAACGAAGATAAGTATATATTTGAGAGAGAAAAAAAAAACAGTGAATAGATAGCTCTATATGGTATTAAACCTTCCCGGAAATCACTTTGCGAAGGAATAGAAGGGATATTGACACATGTTAAGCGAAGTGGTAAGGTTTACGCGACTGCCAACAGGAAACCAGCGAAAGCTGTTTGCAGTTATTGGAAAAGAAACATTTGAAAATATAGCTGAGGTAGGAATGGGAGAAACGAGAATAATCAGATAAACAAGGAAATGCTCAAGAAAAAAAAGGAAACATACCGAGAATATGAAAGGAGCATATCGTAGATTATATAAATGGGATTATGTGGGATAAATTTGTGCCATGAACCGCCTCATATGCGCGTGAGTGGTGCATGAAAGTCGGTTTTCCCTGAACAAATTCCCAACAACAACATGAATTATCGAAAGTATTGCGATCACCGTTTCTACAGGATTAGTGAACATTTACTTCTCCCTTCTAGTTTCCTGTTAAGGAAAACTATTTCACTGTCCGTCGGCTCTTTTGCTTTCCACCCTTAGATCTTATAAACAAACGAGTCTAGAGGGCTGCAAATTGGCATGTTAATTATCCACCCTCCAGTCATTAAACACACCAAATTGCAGCCCCCTAGCCTCAGTAGTTTTGATTTTATTTAAGGTTAAATTAGCCATAGTCGTGGTCTGGCATCGCTATAGGTGCCAACAACATAGGCTACTACCGAGCCTTGGATTGAAATTTCATGTGCCGTGGCTGACAGTTCCAGGACCAGCATTATACGTTGTACAGAAAACTCGGTGCATCTTCTACTTGTTTTGTCATCTTGTGAGTTTGAGTATAAAAAGGTTCACTTACAATTGAATGCACCAGTTAATCAGGACCAGCCGTCAATATGATCCATTACTTCTGATTCATAATACCAGTTAAACGTATCCTCCCTCCTGTTGACAAAGCTTTCGATCGCTTTTCCTCTGGCGTCGCAAAAGTCCATAAGAATTCATCATCATAAATGGCATTCTTATGCCAGCTTGTTATCATTTCCGAATCTCTCATCTGATATAAGGTTCGATTCCTACTGTGAGTTCTTTCTATAAGCTCTAGACAGACTTCATTTCGAGATATGTTTGTGAACACATACCTCGCATCTATAATTATCAAAACTTTAGTAAATTGAAGTGGGACACTACTATTGAATACCTGCAGCCAGTGCTGATAATGATTCAGTTTGTGCCAAGTTTGATGACACAGGCAGATATAGATGCAAGCTGATATAGATGAAACTATTGAGCAAGAGCAAATTGTAAATATATTTTTAATGATTTATATAAATATGTATCTTAAATTTCATTAAATCATTGCTGGAATTTCTGAAGATCTGATGTATTCCAGGATCTCGAACTTCACGAAAACTTGTATGAAGTGGTACCCTCTTTGATCTCGACAATTGTCATGATTTTAAACGGTCGTTTGCGGATATCCTCTCCGGCCATCAACTGAAAAAGATTTATACCAAAGAGCTACATTCGTAATCGTCTTAAATTAATGTCTCCTGCTCATTTCGCTGAGTGTCAGCATTATCGTTCCTCTGAGCGTTTGTGTGTGTGTGTGTGTGTGTGGTTGGGCAGTTATGAGTAATTGGGTCTCATTTGTACCATGGATTACTGCCGTCGCAGATGGAGGACCTTACAGAAATGCTGTTAGGCGAACTCTATAACATTGTTTACTTTTAAAACTTCTATGGAGAAAATAAAAAAAATACTACAAATGATGTAGAATTAAAATTTAAGGGCCACTACATTTACCCACACTTCTCAGCACTACTTTTTAACTCAGTTTCTATGGAGAGAAGAAGAAGAGCAGACTGTAATCAAAGGTCGACATTTCACAAGCTCCCTTTTTTTTTCTCGATTTATCTGTGAATGAGGAAATAAATGAATGTCTAAAGGTAATGTCATGAAGCCTTTAAAGTATCAAGGATACCTTAGACAGTGAAAACACTTCTTGTATACAGTGAAATCAGTGTAGATAGGAGAAGAAATTTTCAAAACACACTCCTTGCCCGGCCAGACCGAGCAGGCCACATACCCTCAGGCTATAGCTGTGACGTAATAGAAGTGACTTCAAGAGCGTTCGGACGAAGTGAAAATGGCTTTCATTCTATACTCCACCCATTAGGAGAAAAGACTCCGTTAGTTTACTATTTTTGGGTAAACCGAACTTAAATGATGTTGATGATGTAATTTTTGAAAGCTGAGAATTGATATTGAAGATTTGATTGGTGTTCAAGAAATGCGAGGTAATAAAGTGATCTTGAAGTTCCGGAATCAGTGTGTATTTGAAACTTTTCTAAATAATTATGATGAAAAAGTAATTTGTTTACCTAATGGTCTGGAAGTGAAAGTAGTTAATTTCAGCAGTGTCTTCACATTTGTCTCAATAAGGTACACTCCATTTGATATGCAAAACAGTATGTTGAGCGATGTATTAAGCTCTCGTACGGGAAAGTTATTGGGATACGTGATACTTCTTCCACATCGGCAGATGTAAAGGACTGTTAATTTAAACGGAATATCGGACGGCTAAAATGGAAATTAAGAAAAACATTCCTTCGGCGCTTTTTCATAGGAGGACATACTATTTCTTTCATGTACAACGGACAGAAAAAAAGACATGTTCTTGAGTGTGGCAGTGAGAATTATTTTGCTGTAGATTGCTCCTTGGACAGAATCGAGAACATTTTTGAGCATGAGAACGATTTTCCAAGTCTGCCGAAACTACAGGGGGGAACGAAACACAAGGGAAGGAAACACAAGGGAACGAAAAACACAAGGGAACGAAACACAAGGGAACGAAACACAACATTGAGAAGGAAAGGCAAGAGCCCCTAAGTGAAGACACACCAAATGGTAATAATGTTCAGGATATCAATAATATAACAGTGGAAAATGGCAACAACGAGCCACATGTTTTAACAGAAAGGGAGAATATTGAACTTGAGGATGGTGAAAAAATCAAAGAATGTGAGGATAAGGATTCATATAAGGAGGAGGAGGTGATATCTATCGATGATGAGGAACTACATAGTGGACCAAGATCGGAAGCGTCTGAATTGGTGATTATACCGCAAGAAACTGCACCTGGTGAGTTCACTGTTATCACGACGACTGCGGACTGAGTTCATCAAGAGGACAGAAAGATAAATCTTAACCTGGGACACGGAACTGATCAAGGAAGAGGAGGACAAACTGATGCAGAATATATGGAAGACGGATTAATGGAGACTGGTGAAGATGTGGAAATTGCGCCTGGAAACGGAAAATGGAAAAGTTTCAAATGGAAGATGATGTCAAGATGAGAAATCACAAAGAAAAAAAATAGGAACTCAAAAATATTCAAGATCCGAAGACAATAGTGATGAGGAAATTGGAAAAAAGTTGAGAGATCAGAAGAGGAAAAAGTTGGAATCTAACTAATTTTACGTCTTCAATCCCTCTCAATTGGCTGTTTAATTGGAACGGATTAAATGACGTAGGTAAACAAATGAAGCTGTTATCCTTGTCTAGTATTATGATATAGATATTTTGTTAATGCAAGAGCATAAAGTGAAGGATTTAAAAGCTCTGAGTTTTTTCACAAATTACTATGATGTTTTGTTAAACCAAGTAATAATCTCAAAGGAGGTACAGCAGTTTGTATAAATAAGTTTAATTTTTTGTCTGTCATTAGCAAGGAAATGGATACGGAGGGACAGATAATAGGAGCTAAAATATCTTGTTTAAATCATGAAATTCCAGTTGTGAATATTTATGCCCCTTCAGGTACAGATAAAAAGAAAGAAAGAGAAGAATTTTTTAACAATAAAATTCTTATATTATTTCGTTAAAAATGTTGAAAATATAGTTGTCGGAGGGAATTTTAATTGTGTTACATCCAACAGAGATTTTAGTACAGGGAAGGACAATTAGTGTCAAAGTCATTGCAGACTTTCATAAAAAAATGTTGAATTAAAAGATGTAACATGCACTTGTAAAGGCATTCCAAAATATACCTACATTAGAAAATGCTATAGGTTCTTAAGGATAGATCGCGCCTACATACTAAACAGCTACTCCTAATATGTTAAGTACTGATACAGTGCCTGTGGCCTTCTCTGATCATTGTATGGTCATTGCTAAATTCAGGATAGGCGATGTGCAAAAAAAAAAGGGAAAGGATTTTGGAAATTGAATGCGTCTGTACTGGAGGCAGATGGAATAGGCGAAAACTTTGAATGCTTTTGGAGTCATGTAAAACTAAAAAAAAAAAAGACAGTTTTGAAAATGTAATTGAATGGTGGGAATTTGCTAAAAAGGAATGTAAAAGGCGTTCTTCATTAAAGTTGCAACGAGGGTATCAAATGAAAAATATGGTTTAATAAATTTATTGTAATACCGATTAAAATATCTATATGGCGTTATGTAATGCTGGGAATGATAAATATGATGAAATTTATGCTTTGAAAAAGTAAAATAGCCTGTCTTCAAATGAACTTTGTGAAGGAGTAAAAATAAGAGCAAAATTAAAAGATCAAGTGAAGGGAAAAATTGTCACTGCACGTGCTTGGGAAAGAGAAAAAGCATAAAGGTAAAGAAGATAAAAGGTAAAAGTGGAAATATGCTAACCGATACAAAGGCTTTTCTCGTGTATCTTAAAGACCATTTTAAAGTAATGTATGTATTTATTGAAGGAAATCTCGAAGAACAATCATATTTTGCTTGAGAAATGCAAAAAGAAGGTAGATGAATGAGGACAATACACTTTTCGAGGAGGAATTTGATATATAAATGAATTATGGGAATCATTGAATAAAATGAATAAAGGAAAATCACCTGGAAGTGATGGATTAAGTGTGGAGTTTATAAACGGTTTTGGTATGTTATCAAAAACGATTTTTCAGAGGTGATGAAACAAAAATGTATGCTGGAAGAAAGTAAGTTATCGAATCACAAAATTTAGGAATAATAAAATATGTCCAAAAAAGTGGAAATTTGGAAATGGTTGAAAACTGGAGACCTATCACTCTGTTAAATGTTGATTATAAAATTCTAGCAAAAACAATAGCAAATCGTTTGAAACTTGTAATTGGAAAAATCATATCGCCTGAACAACATTGTGGTACTCCAAACAGATCCCTAATTCACTGCAATAATACAATAAGAGACATTATGAATTATGTAAGAGAAAATCATTTGAATGCAGGGATGTTTAACTTGGACTGGTCCAAAGCCTTTGATAGGGTGAACTTGCTATTTCTTTTAGAATTATGGAAAAGTTTGGATTATCAGTGAAATTTATTTCATGGTTAAAAACCTATTATATAAAAAATGTAAAAGTATGATATGTGTGAATGGACTATTTACAAACACCTTTAATGTAAGAAGGTCGGTTAGACAAGGCTGTCCACTATCAATGTTATTGTATGTCATTTTCCAAGAACCATTGTACCTAGCATTAAAAAACCAATAAAAAAAATTGACCTCCAACATTACCAAAACAATGACAAAATTAAAGTACAGGGATTTGCTGATGATACAACAGTAATTTTTGCAGAAGATGATTCATTAATAGAGATTCACTATGAGATAAAGAAATCTGAAGCAGCAACTGGCTAATTATTAAATAAAGAAAAAGCTGTCATCTTACGAATTGGTGAATGGTCAGGCAGAAGAGACTGGAAGGTAACTTGTTTCAAAATTGTGGACTGTGCTAAAATTTTGGGATTTACTTCAGCAATTCGTATGCGGAAACTTGTGAATTAAATTGGTCAGGTATAGAGAAAAAAATTGAAAAGGCAGTTAACATGTTGTGTAAAAGGTATCTAACACTTTACCAGAAAGCACTAATAATCAACTCTTTGATATTGTCCAAAATGTGGTATGTAGCTCACACACTTCCGTTAAGTAAAAACAAGCTCAAAAGATGAATGCAATTATTTTCAAGTATTATGGTGTGGTATGTATCGGCCTATAAAACGCAGTACCCTGCATTTGTCAAAATTAGAAGGTAGGTTTAGGGATAATAAGTATTGACGAAAAGGCAAGATCAATATTCAGTGTAACTTGTTTAAAAAGTCTAATAACTTTAACGGGTTAACCAGGTATTATTGTTCTGTAAGACTGAATGGTATGTTACAATTAGATAATTTATCAGAAATAGCATATTTTACCCCTGAATACTATTCTTTGGCAGTAGATGATATTAGGAAAGCATATCACAACACATTCTTTCCATTTATATATAACAGAGAAATGTATTCAATCATTTGGAGGAAAGAAGCCACAGTGGTAGAAAATAATTATCCCACACTTAAATGGAAAATATTTGGGGAAATGTTAATAGCACATCCATTAAAGAGAAGGAAAGGTAATTTGTGTTTAGGTATATTCATGAGTCACTAGTAACAAAACAAAGGCTCCATATGTTGAAATTAAAAGAAGACTCAAAATGTGACCAATGTGGTGAAAACGAGTATCAAATGCATATTTTTTACTTCTGTAGGGAAAAGAAAAATATAGTGAAATGGTTTAATTCTGTTCTTAGGAAATGCTGTAAACTAAATGATTATAGTTTCTTGAAACTATTATTGTATGATATAGAAGCAAAATCAATTGTTGATAAAAAATCTGCCATTTTGTTGATCACCGGCTATTTATATTGTTTGTGGATGTGTTATAAACACAACAATAACTGCCAAAATGTAATTTTTTTTTTAATAAATTAGAAGCACAAAGGATGTATATTAAATATCGATACAAGAGATATTTACAAGTATGTAACCAAAGATTTTTTAAACTATACGTTTTGATTTTGATTTATATTGATTTTGAAACAAAATGTTATTCAAGTTTATATTTTTGTATTAACAGAATTATCCAAATAATGTAAATTATTGGAATATAATTGTATTTTTTAATAAAAGATAAAAAAAAGTATCTATGAAAGGTCACCGTATCTGGGCGCAAGTAAGTGAAAATCTAGGTCAAAATACTTTCTGTCATTTAGGTCCTGGTCTTACCAAAATTATGGGAAAAAATAATTAATATGTAAGTTACCAGGATTTACTAATAGAAAAGGATCACGGGAAAGTAGCGAGAGTTTCGTGGTTTATTTACAAAATGAAATATTCAATTTAAAGAGTACTTAGTTAGTCCTTAAAATAAAAACTGAAAAAGAAAAGCTAGTAGAATGTGCAGCCAAAAATAACATATTCTACCACTACCCAAAGAAAATGCAAATAACGGAGTGCCACTCCCCAGTAGAGCAATAGACATATCGCCCATCGCCCACAAATTGGAAACGATAAGGCCCATCAAAATTGGAAGAATCCCAAAGTTTTGTACTTAAGGGAAAGAAACAGTCGCCGAGCCTCAGTCATGGCTTTATATATTGTTCCAGGAGCATCGGCCAGATTATTAAAAAAATCATCAACCATTCTAGTGAGTACCGACTTCCAGAGAACTGTAATAAAAATGTGTTGCATGGAGAGAAAGTTAATATCTCCCGCGCTCCATGGAGCAGTCCTGAAAAATGAGTGTTAATTTACGACAGAGACCCCAACTTGATACGGGAAACTGAGTGGCTCAAGAAAGTTAGGAATCTGGGTCATTGGTCTCGATTCGGTACTTCAGAGGAGAGACACAGTACTAAAAGAGAGAGAGAGAGAGAAAAAAATTAGTTTACGACACATTCTGGAAAGAGGTACAAATGGGGCCAGAATATAGCTTTATTAGCAGGGATAAGTCATGAATAAAGCAAATAAGAGAAATCTCTTCACCTGATGGTGTAAACATTTCAGCCCGATTATTCTAATGAAAACATCTGTGTTACCTTGACAGCACATTTAGGCGATTATGCAACCAGTAAAAATACACGCACTTCATTCCATTACCTCTTCTGTGATTCCGAGCAAATGTTTGTTTGTTGTTTATATGTTGTTTTGACGTTGCATGAACCAGTGGTTATTCAGCAACGGGATACTGAGCAAATGAAACAGGGATACGAGTCATTCCACAGCCAAAGTTCGCAGATATATACATCCCTCTTTCGCGGTTTTCTTTGAATTTCCGAACTTCATGTTAAAGGCAGACTGCATTTACATAACAGTGATACCTAACACGAATGGACATCGTGTCTGAATAGCATTTGTGAAATGGGTTTTCGTTCCATACTCGTATTAGCTCGTATTCAGGAATCTCTTTGACCTAGAGACTGCTGCAGCAGTCTGAAAAGAGAAGGAGGCGGGGCGAGGGAGAATTAGCCATTTCCTGTTCCAGAGTAGAAAGTTTTCTCTAGACATTTACTGGAACTAGTGTCTTTTTAACGATTTCTTTGTGAAGTTAAGTAGGTTACGTGCCTGCAAGTCGAGCAGGCTAAGGTTCTTTACATAAGCGTGTTATAAACCATGTCAGGCTTTACGACGAAAAGGATAATATACAGGTTGTCCATAAAGTCCCGATCGTGATTGTGATTCGACTTCCCAAGGTAAAAGTAACAGGGTGTCCCATAAAGTCCCAGTACTTTTACAGGTATTTATTGCTCAGAAACCATACAACATAGAGTAATGCAGTGTTTTTTTTGTAGAACGAAATGCTTTGAATGTAAACTTGGGGAAATGTAGAACATTCTAAAAAAACTGAATTACTTTGTGTTAAATGGTTTCTGAGCAATAAATACTTTGCAATTGTACTGGGACTTTATGGACACCCTGTACTTTACTTGGAAAGCGAATCCCAATCACGATCGGCCTCTCTCTCTCTCTCTCTCTCTCTCTCTCTCTCTCTCTCTCAGTTGCCCTCCTTTCTTTCTTTCTTTGCCGAACAGTTTCAATAGGTCTGAACTGAGGAGTAGTACTATTAGCGTGATGAGGTCAACGCCAGGTACCTTGATAGCTGTCATCAAAGAAGCCTGGTAATCAGTCACATTTGTCGAAGGACAAACTTTCCCCGATGAGTCATTCAGGTGGATGTCTCAAGAACCCTTTAATGGTAGAGACCCTTATTGATCGCCTGAACTTACCTGTGTAAATCTAATGTTCATCTCTGCCAAGGAGGTTACGTTTGTTCTTCCATTTGTTTCTAAGCATGTTCGCGAGATAACGCAAAGGTGTGTCATTTTTTATGGATAATGGTACCTAAAGTTTAGTCTCGCGAATTGTAAATGTTGATTATATATTTTTAAAGAGATATGAGTAAACTGTTTTGGGAAATGGGATGTCCACCCTTAATTGGACCGTCTTCTAAGCTGTCCCTTTAAGAATTGAATAAGGCCAAACCCCTTTTACCGAGATACAAAGCCACACAAATCATCTTGATGTTCGACTTCAAAGAAGTCTCCACCTTTTGGGACATCATACCAAAGGAAATATATTTTTGTACGAGTTGTTTAGGGGGATGTCTCAAGTTACTCTAATGAGAGAAAGAGAGAGAAAGAGTGAAATATGATACCCATTATTGACGAAATAGACTTAGGGATGTAAGGTATAACTTTACCACAGTTATTTATATTATATATTTTCATTGCTGCTTGGGGAAATAAGAAAGTATAACTTCTAATGCCACATTCATACTTTTGCTGATGTATGAGTAAAAATAGAATGGACTGTTGTAATCAAATTGACAACTTCTAACGGTTGCTGGAGTAACAAACATTAAACTAAAAGAGAATAGGATTGGTATATCTGGAACTCTAAAATGAAATTTGTGACATTTCTTTTGATTCTTGAGGGATTGTTGAGGTAATGACAAGGATGACAAATAATGAAGTTATATTTCTCGATCTAGGATAGCTTTTCAATTTCTCATTACTTATTTCCATTTGGATGTTTCTTAGCTAATTGACAGTTCTACGTAAATTGATATCCCAGTCGATTCATTATCTAGCTAAAATGTATTTATATGACCCACGCCAAAAAAAAAAAAACAAAAAAAAAAAAATATTAATTTATACAAGGCCAGTTGCCCTAATCAAGATTGGTATCTTTAATTTGCATATCATTTACCCCGACAGCCATCGACTAATGACGGAATACATTGAACGTGCCACGTGATTTACACAAATCTAAAATCCGACTGAGGTTTATAACCACGAGCGTCCGTGGAAATGGAGTGTTATCACACTCGTTGATGGAATAATTACTTGTTGAATTAGATTCTAGTCTTGTGGAGAGAAGAGAGAGAGAGAGAGAGAGAGAGCGAGAGAGAGAGAGAGAGAGAAATCCAGTGGAATAATATTTGGGAAACGAGCATAATACATCAAAATATTACACTGTTTTGCCCGAAGGCCTTTCATTTGAGTAAAGATTTTGAAATTGACCAACGTTTAAGAGAGAGAGAGAGAGAGAGAGAGAGAGAGAAGAGGAGTGGGTCAGATGGGGTGGAGGATAGATAGAAAGAAAATAAGATAAAACCAGATATAAATGTTAGATACATTGATATATCGCACTATAAAAGAAGGAGTTCCTCTCGTCTCAGAAAGGATCATGACTAGTGTGTCTACATCTTTCCTCAGTATGGTCACTTAACATAAAGGAAACACACATTAACAACGCGCGCGAGCGTGCGATTTCACAATAACGCTCGCGGCATACACACACATACACACTCTATATATATATATATATATATATATATATATATATATATATATATATAAATATATATAATATATAACACTATATATATATATATATATATATATATATATATATATATATATACAAAGAGAGAGAGAGAGAGAGAGAGAGAGAGAGAGAGAGAGAGAGAGAGAGAGAGAGAGAGAGATTGGCGAAGATGTAGTCTCTCCTGGAATTGTCTCATTTAACTATTATTATTATTATTATTATTATTATTATTATTATTATATTATTATTATTATTATTTAGTAGTAGCCCTAGTAGTGGTTAACGTTGCAATAACGAAAACACGAATTATAATTATAACGAACGTTTTTAACGCTATTATTTCTTGATCATGATCTTTTTCAGAAAAGTATCATCATCATTATTATTTCTGAAGTAAAGACCATATTTTGCAACTCTTCAGTATTTATTGGCAAAATATAAAACAACCTATAAGCTTTTCCAACTGTATTTTCATATTTTTTTTTTTTCCATTTTTATCCAGAATTTCATTAATATTATATTTCGTGTTCCCAGTCATATATCTGCAGACACTTTTCCCCAGCTCCAATGTTATCCAGTGTGGGTCAAGTGCGAGAAGTGTTGGCAGATCATCGTCCACCAACCTTTGTCTGTTATCGAACAAAATAGAAGACTCGACCATCTGGTTTCCATTTTTTTTTCTTTCTGTGATCTGTCGACTTCACTGCATAGCGTGTGTTATATGGTTAAGAAATATTTATTATACTCAACTGATTTCTACTGATATTTAGCCTCCAACTATATATCTTTTGTTCCAAATAAAGGCGTTGCCAATGTAAACGGATAATTCCCGAACGTTTAAACGGTTTTTGTATTCCTAAAAAAAGGTGGTTGGGTTTGTTGGTTGCTTTCTTATGTAAGGGCTATTTTTAGTTTCGCTGTCTTTGAAAAGTTTTATTTTTTTCCCTCACACTTTTCCTCTATTACGTATGAGTATCCTCTTTTGAGGTAGCCTCTTTTCTAAGTCTGAGTTCTTCTAGTATTTTTCAAGATTAAAATGTTTTTTCTAATTAATGATAATCATATTACTGGAAAACATATAATCCAGTATTCATATTATGAACTGGACCCCTTCGGGTGACAGGAAATGGGAACTGAAGTCTGGAATGAGTGGAGATTTGTGGAAGTAAAAGTACAGGAAAGGCGTAATGAATTAAAAGCGACCCAATTTTTAGCTGAGTATGTTTCAATTCAGACAATCGATTTATTTATTCATCTAATTATTCCCGTCATTGTAAAGCAGATTTTGAAAATATTAATGATGTGCTGTGGTCTCATATACCCAGACACTTACATGAAAATCAGCTACTTGAAGTTATATGAAGAAAAAAAATAAAACATTATGGAAATTTGTAAATGAATAAATTGTGTACTTGTCATCCATCTCACACTAGGCATTAAACATGAAGAAACAGCAGACATTATTTATACTTATGCCTGCTTATGTAAATTGATCCTCTACAGATGATAGTATTGCAATGCATAAATATTCAGCATGTGTTTCCGTTAATGCATTGGACATTGTGAACCAGGGACGCGTTGTGAATAAGAATAAAAGATCCCAGACGAGGTATAATCAGAGTCTAGACTCCGCAATTCGAAGGTTTCCTTCCGAGCGAAAAACTAAACGTGCCCGCATAAGCTGCCTGTTTTCTATCGCTCCCTTAACGAACGTGCATTCCTTCATGGTGTGCAATATGCAGTTCAGACATCCTTTCCTTTCTCTATCGTTTTATTTCCTCTTTCGCTCTTTTTGTTTTGACGAAAGTTGTCGATTGCATTGAAAGAAAGCTGTACTTTTTCTTTTAAAAAAAATTAATTTTACACATTTTTACTGTTATTTCAAGGAATTTTTTATGAATATGGAATACAGAAAGATCCCGATAAATAAAAAGCAATAGTTTTTATTTATTTATTCATTTATTTTTTTTTACAAAGGTGACGAAGACGTTAAAATTTTACAGTATCAGATCAGCGAACGAGAGGAGCAATATCAGACAAAGAAAAAAAATTTAGTTTGGTAAAAATATTACTTTCAAGGAACCCGAGGAAATGGCATTATAAAATTCCCCCGAAAAAGGAAAGGTTCCCAATAAGCGAAACAGAACCCCAGTCTCCGTAATAGTGAGGCGTTGACGAAATTAGACAGCCGATAGTAAAAAAAAAAAAAAAGGCGAAAAGCTCCCAGCAATGGAGAATCTGGGAGGTATTGGAATTCGATAGCTAAAGATGATGGGATTTGCGGTCAACGAGGAAAAAGGTTTTTTTGACACGAGATCCCGGGAGAGATTCTTGTGAAGAGAAGGGCTGAAAATGAAGTCTTGGGTAATGGAATGACAGCTAGACAACTTGGAACGAGGGGATGATGTAATCAAGATTTCCTTGGAAATTAGATGCAGTGTACGGTGGACACACCACGCACCCATTTAATATATATAATATATATATATATATATATATATATATATATATATATATTATATATATATATATAATATTATATGTAAGTGATTTGTTTACATAATAAAAATATGGAAATGTTAGTCCCATATATATAAAAGTCTAAAATAAAGAGGTCAACCAGATTGCTTGCAGGAATGTGATCAGACTAGAGACGCTAAAGATGACGTATACAATAAGTATGTAGGCTAAGATAACATGCCGTCACCTGTGGTCATTCAATTGTTAGAACATTAGTCCAAGCTCCCTGCTTGAGACAACTACCGCCTACGTGATCTGTAGCGTGTCTCATTTTGATTGTGTGTTCGTATGAAACTATGTCATTTGGATTGTATGTTCATATGTTCGAACTACTGTCTGTTCCTTCATAACTTGTAACAGAGATGGTAGACAGGCAGAACAGAGTTAGCTATCGTCATTAGAAGACCTGTACCTCTTTACCTAAGCTTTATCATGTAGAGGAATAGGATTAGCCATTATCATTGGCAGAAGCGATCAAGCTATCGTTATTAGAAGACTTGTACAATCATATCTGATCTTCAGCATGTAAAACTTCAGAAGAAATTATATCTATTTTTATACTTAGTGTTTTCTACAAGAACCTCACCGAACCATGAGTTTAACACATCGTCGTAAAGATAATACCGACTTCGTAAGTGATCTACAAAACCCAGACACTCCATTGAAGATGGAAGTGCAATAAACCAACCGACTTAGCGTATAGATATCGCTAGTCTAACATTACCTCATAGGGCGCCTTATCATACAAGGCACAAGCCCTAATTGGTGGGCCAGCGGACCAGAAGAACTCTACAACGTTCTACGAAGAAAAATCAGAATAATAAATCATGTATCATAAGAAGTCAACGACGACGGAAGCAGCAGATTCTTCAAGCAACATAGTATCATCGTTAGTGAGCGACTTCAGAAAACAATAAGAACTCTTCAACGACGACGAAAGCAACAGATTCTTCAACCAATTTAGTATCATCGTTTAGTGAATAACTTCAAGAAACAAAACGACGTGTCTTTTTCTTACGACAACGCAAGCTTCGTCTCTCATTAGAATCATTCAAGAAAACATCGTTAGTGAGCGTTTCCGGAACTTCAAGAAACAAACCGAACGCGTCTGCAGCATCGGATCTTTCAAGGCTCGAATCATCGAAACACGCGCACGGGGGAAACTGAAGCCAAACCAGGTCATCCGCTAAATAGAGAAGGAGGACCAAGGCCGTGTGTCGTTATCGGAACACGTGACTTCCCACAAAAGCAAGCTAAGTACAATTTTTTATTCATTTGGAGTAACTTTGAGTGTTTCCTTTGCAGGTCGAATTTCGTTATTCCTGTGGCTGAAGTTACGAGACATTTTCTTAATCTTACTTTTTTACAGAAATTATCTACATCATTGAGATTTCGCTACTGCGAGTTTTTTATCTTTGAGTGTCTGTTTCCAGAAGTTCTACTGAAATATCATAATCATATACTATGTTAATTTTATCATTTTGGGTGATTATTAATCCCTTACGTAACAAATCATATTAAACAGTGAATATGCGTTTACGCAGTGGACGTGTGTATTTATACAGATGCATGGATAGGGTCGTTAAGCACCGTAGGTAGATTAGAAAAACACACAAAAAACAAGTGGAACACCCGTACAAATCTATATAAATTAGAGGTAACACTATTTCGGGGTCATGACAATAAATGCTCCTTTGCAAGTCCCGATCGCAGTTTTAGCCTTGAGTTTTTTTGAGTTATATAAAAAATCGAACCTCAATGACTCAACTTAACTTTAAAAATACGGCTGGATTGCAAGAAATAACATGCCTATAAAAAACTTTCATCAGGCTAAAATGCGCTGACCAGGATCCCTCACTATTTCAAATTTTAGCAAAGAATGAAGTACAAACAGTTAATATTGAATACAGTAGAGATAACTTGTCTTTATTAGTAATCGCTCAGTTCCTAATAGTTTCATCATTCATTGCTTTATACGTAACCAGCAACATAATGCAAAAAACACACAAATACGTTGCCGATGGTAATAAAGAGAAGGATCCTAATTATTACAAAAAGAAATAGAAACAGTAGCCCGTTCAGAATCAAACAAGCAAACTCGGTGACTGTCACCTAGTCAAGCGGTCAAGGTAGTTAAATCTGCCGAGTTTTCAAAGCAAAGCAAATTCCACACAATAGGCGACTCTAGCAGAGTGGGGAAAAGCGATGTTGGTTCATACATACCGATATCTTTTAAATTAAAAAAAAAAAGGATTTTCCTATGAAACACTCGACCGTATAAAGTAATCAGAGCAGTTTTCGTTTTTTTTTAATACATAAGTTATTATGAGTAGTGGTGATTAAGCCTGACTGTACGCGCCGTAAAAATTAGGAATACTTATTATTCCGTTTAGTACAATTAATTACCAGTATTTACGGACTCACCGTCTGTTGTTCGAACTTCCCTAATGAGAAGTCCGGATAAGCGAGCGTTTACAGATACCTCTATAGTTATAAAAAACATTGATCTGTATCGTAGTGTAAATTGTAAGATTCATCTAGGGTATACAAAAATATATCTTACATCTGCAAAAATAAGGCGTGTTTATCAAAGGAAAATCCTATAAACCTTCCAACATATTAAAATCCGTTTTGAACAAAAATGAGACAGTTAATCAAATAATAACTTATATAAAAGAAACAAATACATTTGTCTATAAATCGTAACATTGTTCAAAGACCCAACAGAATTCTCCCACAACCGCAGTCGTACTTTGCACGCAAAAATCTCGAGAAGCATGCACCCTCGAATGTCTTAGTGCGTGTAAAAAGACTTTGCTGGGAAATGAAATTTTAATCCTTCCCGACACTCTGAAATATAACGATTTCCTAAAAGTATACATATCCTGGATACGGAAGTTATAAATATCGCATTTTTATTGTTGCTAATTTTAATCACGCCCAACAGTAGTGGATGAATCTCTCTGATAATCTATCTAAAGTAATATCCGTAAAGTCATTCAAGCAGAGGTGATTCAGCAGAATTTTTTTTATCTTTTACCTGAATACCAGGAAAGTTTCTCCACTGGCGAGTGATCTCTGGAAAAAAACGGATGTAATTTAACACAAAACACGGTCTAAGGACAAACATAAAGCTATTTACGTACCTTCGTATAGATTCTCAATGAAATTTCAAAATAGAGATAAATGACGAAGTTGAAAAATGTTAGTAATAGGAGTCATTAGGAAATCAAATAGCCCATATAATTTTTCCTCAAACGTCATGCCATAAAAGATCGGACTTGGCGTATCTGCGCAGATTACGGTCGCTTAAACAAGGAAACGACTTCCGATAGTTTTCCAGTGCGATGTACCGACGACATCTTATCTCTGTTAGGTTAGAATAAATTTTTTTTTCACCAACTTGGACTTACTTAAATGCTTTTACAGATACCATTACCTAAGTGATTGTACCTCATACACCGTTTTCAGCACACCCAGGGGACATTATCAATTTTTACGTATGCCTCCGGCTTACGTTGCGCCCCAAATTACAATATAGTGTTTGGAGACTTTTAGGGGATAACCTACATGCCTATATGGATGATCTTGTAATCTTTTCTAATACCTTAGAAGTACATTCACATAAAGTAGAGCTAGTGCTACAGAGACAAAGACAAATAATCTCAGAGTAAAATATCTAAATGTGAGTTTTTAAAACCGAACATGTTTATCTAGGTTTTATGTGTCTGGTCAAGGTCTTAAAAGTAGTCCATGGTAAGGTGTCGGCTATTCATAACTTTCCGGTACTTATTAACGTAAAGGGGGATACAGCACTTTTGCGCTGTAGTGGTATACAATCGTATGCAAATATGTAACTCTTCAATCATGACAGCTACTTTAACAGATCTTACGAAGAAGAGCGTAGATTTATTATGGTCTGAAAAGCATCAACAGGCGTTCGATATCTTAATAGCGGAATTAATGCAGCTTACCTAACTTAAAAATCCCTGATTTAAATAAGGAATTTTTTTTTTTATCGCAACAGACGCCTCAGACCAAGGGGTAAGAGGGATACTACTTCAGCAATATGATAAACAGTTCTTCCCTATAGCTTTTTATTCACGTAAACTAAAGCCCTCTGAAAGTAAATATGCAGTAATAGGCAAGGAAGGGCTCAGGTATCTTTAACACTAGTACATTTTAAGTTCATAATCTATGGCTATCCTGATAAAGTCCTTACTGAACATGAGTCCTTTGTTACCGAGTTTTTCAAAGGCTTTAATCACAGTCCAAAGGAACTCAGGTGACAAATGATCATTCAGTTTATTGGAGCCAAGATAAGATATCTACCTGGGAAAGCAAATATCATAGCTGACGCATTATCCCGCAATCCCCGCCAACCATACAGCAAAGAACCGTTAATGGACTAAAAGATATAGAAACATCCGTGCCTATTGTTAAAAACCGTATCTAAACAAGAAAATTCCTTAACCCCAAGAGATCGCGAGCATTGAATATCTGGGTCGGAGCGCAGAACTGTTACAAACTGAACAAAGCAAGTCGTCAACAGCGATAAGCAAAAAACAATAAACACTTCGAAACGGAAACAGGGTCAGCGGCTAAGCAAACCAATAAACACTTCGAGCAGAAACCCTAAAGCAAAAGTATATTTAAAGTATGTGTGTCAGGATAATGTAATCAAATGTAATATTATATGTAGGTCTGTGACGAGGTAAACCCGAAGAACACAGCAGATGACTAACGACCGGGTAGTAGTAATAATCTCTTCATACCAATCGTCCTAAAACTGGTTGCATTCCGTCATCCAGGGTTCCTATTATGTACAGAAAGCCAAATCACTATTTTACTGGCCTACAGTGCTTACAGATATAAAAAGCACATAAACTGATTGTAACACGTGTCATGAAAACAAGGGACACACTAAGACACCTGTCAGTTAAGGGCCTATCCTGTGCCAAATCAATCCTTGAAAGAATATACGTAGAATTATTAACAGAATTACGAGTCTGACAGAGGGAATAAACACTTCTTAGTGTTAATAGTTCCTTGACACGTTATATAGAATTAATAGCACTGAAACAAACACCGCAATTGAGTGCGTTAGGAATATTTATGAGTGCTAAATCAGTAAATATGGAATTCAACACATAATAATCTGTAACTCGGGTGGTGTAAATCAATATAATCTCCTTAACACGTTGTGTGAATTCCTTTCCATTAAGAAAACCAATAATATATTTGATCACCCAGAGTCAATCGGTTTGGTAGAATAACGGATAATTAAATAGGAAGTGTCAATGTCTTACGAGTTACAACTCGTGTATGGATCCGACCGGATTATAGCGGTTCTCGCGGTTTTAAATACCTTTATCATTTATATCTTGTATCTATAGGAATTGATGCCGCAAGTAGCTTATACGGTACGCCGCTAGAACACTTTTCCACATATTCAGCCAACCATTAATTTATCAAAATATATATATATATAAATAAATAAATATAATAAGATAGATATGATACAAGTGGAGTCAATATAATACACTCTGTAAGAATCGGAAGGGTTACAAATTATAATAAAAAAGGAATCACGATAAAATCATAAGCAAAACGTAACCATAGGTTAATTAAATATCCAAATATATATGCGTAAAGATTTGAACTCTAACTTAACGCTTTAGTAATGACAAATAAGCTAAAAGTTCAAACACATATCCAAAACCTACTGACATATTGTCTGTCCCGGTGATTTATATTCGTAGTCAATGAAAAAAAAAAAAAAAATAATAATAATAATGAATAAATAAATAAATAAATAAAATAAAATAAAAGGAGATTTTAAAGTCAGGAAGTCTAGAAGTGAAAATGTTATCTTAGAAATAATCATATATGAATCTTATACAGGGCTAATAATATATATAGAATTTGTATGGAAACCTTTTTCATATAGTTTGAATAAGGAATATTTAATTTATAATTACAATTATGCAGTTTTCCAACATGAAAACTATATGTTCAATTTTGGTACTGTTTTTTTTCAGACATTCTTCTCATGTGGGTCGAGTATTAAAAAACAAAAAATGTATCCTAAAGTCGTATCTCTTACAGCAAGTACGTAACTCTTAGGCTGGCTGAGAGCAATCTCCTGCCAGTGACGACGTCATCATTGCCGTATCAGCATTTGTTCCTTTCAACCTCAATAATCTGCTTACACAGGCTTCATCTGTGTGTCGTCTCTGCTTGCACAGCGATTTGACGGTGAGAAAGGAATGCTCAGCTCATGAACTTCACATGTGGTTCATAGGTCACATGACAGGCCACATACATATTCTTATCCGTGTGTAATGCAAGTAGTTAAGGACTTGCAATCATTTTAAAATTAATAAACAAAATAAGGAAATAGAGTTTCTATAAACATCAAAACTGAATTAATCTTTTCTGAACCTCATAGACATTTAGAAGTATCACGATATGGATATGGATTATTTACTTGCAAACATTAGCCTATTACAATTCAAGTAAAACATTCATGGGAAAATGTCACATTTTGCTTGAAAAACCCAAAGTTTATTTAGAAACTAGTTACATAGTGGGTTTTTTTTTTCGTTGCATCTCCTACCTATTAATAAAGTTTTTAAAAAAATTAACCTCAGAGGATGCGCACGAGAAAATTGAATATGAAACTTTTGTTAGGCACATAGAATCATGATTAATATTCTCTTTGACTCTTATGCTGCCTGGCAATCTTACAAATAGCTCCATTTCCACTTCTTTGTCTAGTAACTTACTACCAGTAATATCGAATTTTCTTTGAGATCGTATTGATATCTATTTATTTTTTATAATTATGGATATTTTTACAAGTCATCATAGACCTGGATAGGTTCACATTGTTAATGCATGGATAAAAAAGTTTGTACAAGCGGATTCTTTTGAATTCCAAAATGTCAGCGAATTCAGTGGGGTTACGTTCTGGTCTAAATGGCTCTCTCCCCCTCCCCTGTATTTGGATGTCGTCTGAATTTACTTTGCCCTTGTGACAAGTATAATTTCACTTGCAGGCTGATTAATGGAACCTGGTTACAGTATCCTGCAGTACGATTTGAGTTTCACATCGCAACTTCAAAAATCGTTCGTCGTGGCGGACGACTACAGTCAAGTAACAACCGCCTACAATGTGAAAGGAATTTTATGGACTTCTTCGACCGACCACCGTATCTCGTCGTTAATCTCGTTTTCATGCGGAACGCTCCAGCGGCTGTCGGAATCGACTACAAAAAAGGGGACATACTTCCGACAATTACGACCCGAAGGATATTCAACTCTACTTTGCTGGCGAAGGACTCGTGCTGGGGATGTTTTTTTTATTCATCGCGAACGTAATCGTGTAGCTTAGGATGCAGAGAATAAGTATGAGCGCAAAAATAGAAACGTTGACCCGCCCAGGCAAATTTTCCCCTTGTTTTAACCATTGAAAAAAGGCCGTTCAATTGGCTATAGGTGGTTGTCTGGAACTGTGTAATGGACGAAAAGTTGTTCGAACGCTAGTTAAAAGTGAAGTAGTATCCTCGGTCATGTATCCTATATATAGAAATATCATGTATCCTATATATGATCATAAATAACAGAATCGAAATATATTTTTTGCGTGACGCACTAGGAATCTATATATGATCATAAATAACAGAATCTAAATATATCTTTGCGTGACGCATAGGAATCTATAAAGTGACATATATTAATCATAATTATATGAATCCCATATACATATTGGTATAAACAAATCAGGTAGCCTATAATCAATCTGTTACCTTATATCAAATACCATTATCTGCAGTTATTATATTTTTTTATTTATGAGTTAGTATATGAATTACTAATCAGATATAATAACATTTAGGCATAAAATCAACGAATCAATCAGCATAACCATTAATAATTTTATCAATTCATATATGAAATATTTTATCAGTTAAAATATGATTTTTATCATGTTAATCTTCATTCTATGCAATTATCAGAGTACATTAGTATTTTTCTGTAGCATAAGTATCTTAAAGAGATATGAAGTGAAAAAAACTGTATCATTATCTATCACGTGATCACTATTATTTACCAATATCATTGTTTTTATATTTTTATTACTTGAATCAATTCATGTACACCATGAATTTTTATTTACTTATATATATATCACATAGTGTCTGTATCACACTCCTATAAGTCAAATGCAACAAGTCAAGTTTGAGTAATATTTCAGTGTTTGGTTTTGGTAGCTGACCGAGCTAATGTAAGTGTTTACATAATAAAAATATGGAATGTTAGTCCATATATATAAAAGTCTAAAACTAAAGAGGTCAACCAGATTGCTTGCAGGAATGTGATCAGACTAGAGACGCTAAAGATGACGTATACAATAAGTATGTAGGCTAAGATAACATGCCGTCACCTGTGGTCATTCAATTGTTTATAAACATTAGTCCAAGCTCCCTGCTTGAGACAAACTACCGCCTACGTGATCTGTAGCGTGTCTCATTTTGATTGTGTGTTCGTATGAAACTATGTCATTTGGATTGTATGTTCATATGTTCGAACTACTGTCTGTTCCTTCATAACTTGTAACAGAGATGGTAGACAGGCAGAAGAGAGTTAGCTATCGTCATTAGAAGACCTGTACCTCTTACCTAAGGCTTTATCATGTAGAGGAATAGGATTAGCCATTATCATTGGCAGAAGCGATCAAGCTATCGTTATTAGAAGACTTGTACAATCATATCTGATCTTCAGCATGTAAAACTTCAGAAGAAATTATATCTATTTTTATACTTAGTGTTTTCTACAAGAACCTCACCGAACCATGAGTTTAACACATCGTCGTAAAGATAATACCGACTTCGTAAGTGATCTACAAAAACCCAGACACTCCATTGAAGATGGAAGTGCAATACCAACCGACTTAGCGTATAGATTATGCTAGTCTAACATTACCTCATAGGGCGCCCTTATCATACAAGGCACAAGCCCTAATATATATATATATATATATATATATATATTATATATATATATATATATATATATATATATATATATATATATATATATTATATATATATATATATATATATATATATTATATATATATATATATATATATATATTATATATATATATATATATATATATACAGAGAGAGAGAGAGAGAGAGAGAGAGGCAAGCAAAATTCTTAGAGCTAATTCTACTGTGAGTTTAGCTACCAAAGAATTTTGCGCATAACTAAGTGATTAGAGAGAGATAAAGATAGTGAAAAATCTGTGCAAGCTTTTTATTTAGTTTTCATGTCAGGATAACTGATTCTCTCCCCTAAAACATGGAAAAGGCGAGTTCTTTTTTCCCCTTTGCCCACCTAGTTTCATGTCAGTTTACAGAGTTATTGCATTTTTTTTCATAGAGTTTTATTTGCCATTATAGAAAATTTAATTTCTGGTCTTACAAACATGTTGACGTCAAAGAAAAACTGTCGATAGAGATACATTTGTCAATAAGCATGATCACAGGTTTATGGCGGGAGGCGAATGTCAGCATTTGTGCATTTTAATTCATGGAGTATAGACAGCATCCCCATGCACGCATTGACAGCCAGACCGTAAGTTAGTGACAAGGCAGTGGAATTTGAACAGAACTTTATTTTTTTACCACATTTAAGTCTTTCTGATTTTGTTCCCATATTTTCCTTATCTTCATTTATGGGCATGTAGGCTGCGGCACTTGGGTATACAAGTATATATATATATATATATATATATAATAATATATATATATATATAGATATATAATATATATATATATAATAGATATATATATATAATATATTATATATATATGAATAATTATCACATCACC
>NC_061094.1:66536121-66541121 GCF_015104395.2 Macrobrachium nipponense
TGCCTCATTAGTGTCATCGGTCTTTTCCTCATTATAGAAAAAAGGCGAACGCCTTTTTTCTGAGCGATTTTCTATTCCCAGTAACTTGAACCAACTTTTTTTTTTTTTTTTTTTTGCTTTTTTGGTACTGGAGTTCCTCGAAAGGTAAATCTTAGCTATTGTACAGGTTACATTTAACGCCATTCTTAAATAGAAATGGGAATTTAAACAGGAATTTTTGATGTAATATTTGTATTTCTCGATGTTCTCTTTGAAGGGAAACTTCAGAATTCCTAACTTGAACCAACTCCCTTTTTTTTTTTTTAACTGGAGTTCCTCGAAAGGGAAATCGTAACTGTTTTACAGGTTACATTTAACGTCATCCTTAAATGGAAATGGGAATTTAAATAGGAACTTTTAATTTTACCTTTATAATTCCGGATGTTCTTTTTGAAGACAAACTTCACAATTCCATATATGACACAGAGACAAAATGCTAAGATATAAATGTAATGCACATAAAATACACAAAATGATTAGATTGGACATGAACTGACAAAACATCACTGAACCAAGTCCTAAATTCAATCAATGACACCGATACAAAAATCTAGGAATAAATATATATTTTCTTCTGCAAAATTCACATAAATAAAAATAGATACAGAGAAGGGGTCAATTGGAAGTGAACCTCCAAACAACCCATTGAAAAAAGAAATATATAAGGAACACCCACACCCAAAGTGAAGGAATGAAAAGTGCTTGTTAAGAAATAAAAGGGTTAACCCTGTGGCCCCGAATTCTCACCGAACAGATTTCCCAATAATTAATATTTGAATTTCTGACTTGAATTTTTCGTAAAATCGGGTATAACTCACAGATGAATTTCGATACTGAAATTCCAATCGCATCACTGATTGGAAATAAAATCTAACAGGTGATATATATTAAATATTTCATATAGGACTATCATGCAAGAATTTGGTATTTATTTTCTTTGGATGAATCTTTCTCTTGACGCCATTTATGTTCGTTTACTTTTCATTCTTTCCTTCTAACATTGCCGGTTTTCTTTCTTGCCCCTTTAAAGATCCGATCCTTCAAAAACTCTCAAAAATTCAATCATAAATTAAACTGGATGATAATTTTTCTAACTGTTTTTCACGTCAATACCTTTGGAATTCATAGTTGTCAGCTTAATAAAAGTGAACTTCTATTCGCGGAATCTTTTAGACAGAAATTCCATCCATGTACAGTTGCATTCTGACAGGAGCCGAGATAAAAAAAGTGATTAAATCGTTGCACTGCCAACAAATAATTTTCGTTCGTTGTGAATGAATAAAATAATATTTCACGGTAGCACGGGAAGCCATTCGTCTCCATTACTCGCCAAACAATACAGGGGGAGACGACATTCCATCATTTATCAGATTCGCAGGTAAAGATTGGCTGATAAAACTAACCGTATTTTTACTTTCTGGCGCTGTGGCTGAGTGATATCGATAAATTCTTCAAGAAAAAGGTTATTTGACCTTTCTACAGATTCTGCAAGATCGTTGGGGAAAGTGGCCAAATTCTCTCTGAAATTTGGTGATAAAGGAACTATGAAGTTTGCAGGTATGTATGTATCTATGAAGTTTGCGTGTATGTATGTATGTATGTATGTATGTATGTATGTATATATATCATATATACTATATATATATATATAATATATATATATCATATATATACATATAATATATATATATATATAAAGTGTAGGTAGCCTGTTCTTGATGTTACTTTAACGAAGGAAAAACCACACCTTTTACGAGATCGTAACTCCTTAGATATTAGAATCTATATCACGTGTCCTTGCCAATGCTTAAGGGAAGAGGTGGAAGACAAGGTAGGAAATCCTTTTTAGTTTCTCCCTAAAGCTGAGCATGTCATTTTTATCTTCCCAATTTAAGAGAATTTATTGAAACCTGAACCCAAATCGCTGTCGGTGAACCACCATGGTGCTAACACCTACCTTTCGTTACCGCTCTGGAAAAGACCATAGTAGTTGGTAGGAATATGATTCTGAGGGAGGAACATATTCGATCATTTCTGTAATATCTCAAAGAAATATTCCGTCAATTACCAATTAACAAAGATAACGTATGCACAAAATTCTCCCTAGGAGAGAAATCGATGTTGGTGCAAAAATAAATAAAAATCCAAACTCATGACTTTGTGAATTAATTCGTACTGGCAGTTTCAAACATTCCGGGCACTCCTTGAATGAGTGAAAGCGTTCTCCAAGCCTTGAATGTAATAATTATCGGCTTGCCTTCAAGAGGAACTAAAATTAGAAACTCCCGCAGGGGTAATGAATGAAAGACTCTCCTCTTCCTCCACTGCCTGAGAGGATGTTAAGTCTTTGTTCAGTTTCTCCGTCTCAGATTATCTGCCTGTCTCTGTTTACGGAATTACGTAAAAACTGTTGCACTCATTTGGATGAAACTTTGTGAAAGGGTTTATTTGGTAACCAACTTTTCGGAGGAATGTGTCAAAGGGCACAGGACAAAGGTCAGAGCGACATACTTGCATTGTTTTACTTCTAGGAAATGATATAATGTGTACTCCTATACAACTGGTTTTACATGTATTGATGAAAGAAAAGATGGACTCGAAGATAAATGAACGAAAGTTGTGTGAATGAATCAATTATGATACAAAGAGGAGTCTGACCGTATGTCCACACCATTAGGTGTCAAAAGGAGAGAAGCAAATTGTAACTAAATCCTCTATACTCTTCAACTGTAAATGTGAATATTTTTTTTTTTTTTGCATGTTTATACAGAATGTATCTACTTCACTAATTTTTTAATATGACTAAAAGTGTCTTCAACTCTTGACTGATAACTCGACTGCAACAGAGCTAATGGAAACGGGCTCAATATTCATACTCCCCAGAACAGTAATATCTTTTGAGAAGAGAGGAAATAATCTAAAACTCTTGGTTTCCTGGAATACTTCGTATTCCCGGCGAGGCAGGTGTGCCCAGCCGCTGTTTATCAATATTCATTTGTTTTCCAGTCCCCTCCCAGCTCTGCTTTGCTTACAGTATGAAAGCCTGGAATGACTTCTGAGATATTTTTTTTTTTTTGCTTATTTTATTGTTCTGTCTTCGTCGTTCTCATTATAAGTCTTAGCTTTCTTTGGCATTCCCATTAAATATTCTCCTATTTCCTTTAAATTTCCCCATTTTCATCTTTCATAATGCATTTATATATATTATCCCTTTTCCATGGAAGTCTCGAAGTCCTTATCATTGCAGAAATCTATCAATCCTTGCAACCTCTAATTGAATCTAAATAATTTAATTGAATCTGAATAATCACATTCTGAAAATTTCAGATCTAAAAGAGAAATTCCTTAGAGTTTCAGCTTTTCTTAAGCCAAGTAATATATATATATATATATATATATATATATATATATATATATATATATATATATATATATATATTGTACAAACATAGTAATATTCGATTGGCTGGTGCGTCGGATTTTAACACGATCATACTTGAACTTGGAAGAATAAAGCGAGAGTTTAAATAAAAATTGATACAGGGCGTCTTTCAACTCAGGATAATTAACGATCAATAAAACCAGGTAGTAATCGAAAGATCGTATTCGAAAGAGAATCTCCCCATTCTTTTCATTTCCCTCCCCTGTTCCCTTTTTTACCTCTTATTTTCGGTACAGAATATCTGACGCCTCAATCTCTTTATCATGATGGAAAAAAAATGCTAATGAGCGCTCTTCATTTGTTCTCTTGCAGGTTATCGGAGATTAGATTCCCTAGCTCTCCACTTAAGAGGATTTCCTCCTAGATGAAAAGTTAATGAGAGCTTCCTACCCTCTTTGAGGATTATTATTTTTTTTTTTTATATATATTTCTCTAGGGCTATTCTTTAGCCATTCAGGGTCGCAATGCTTTTGACAAATAAAATATGGAGAACGACGTAAAAATAATTTTCATACAAGTGTATAATATCGGCTTACTAAACTGCTGTAGATAGAAACCTGCTCGAAATGACTGATTTAAAAATAAAGTTTATCCACGGTTCGTAGAAGCACTTTATTACCATCCGTGATTGCTATAGTGAATTGTTAGCATGAACTATCTTTTACCTTTAATATTATTTTATACTCAATGTGTAGCTTTTAGAAAATAACGTCCTGTGTATGATTTTATTTCTATCATAAAAATTATACATAAATTATTATGTTGATACATTCCACCTCTCTCTCTCTCTCTCTCTCTCTCTCTCTCTCTCTCTCTCTCTCTATCATTCTTAGGTCACTGATTCTCTTGTTTCTTACATGATTGTGTATATTGACACATTCCATGACCACTCTCTCTCTCTCTCTCTCTCTCTCTCTCTCTCTCTCTCTCTCTCTCCCTCTCTCTCTCTCTCTTCACCTATCTATCTCTCTATCTCGAATAATTCAGAATGAATCAGAAATATCCAGCTCACAAGTAACTATGGGAATGGAAGTAGCATCGCCGAATGAAATGTTTCAAAACTCATAACATCTTAAAAATAAGATTGTCTATAAGAAAGCATGTTAATGTACAAAAAAAAAAAAAATCTCGTTTTGCTTTAAAAACACAGCAAATTATTTCAATGAGTCAATATAATTTTGAAGTATATTTTTACGTTTAAAAGGGTTGAACACATTCATGAAGCTTTATAATTCTATTGTACTTTGGTGATGAGTGGAGATATATTATTTTCAAACTTCACTAACATATGTTCGAAATGCATTTTGCATGACTGGAAGAACGAAAGAGGACAGTGGAGGAGAGAGAGAGAAAAAGTTTTGCAAATTTACGTGAAAGATACGCAAGTGTTGTTAGGACCTTAACAAAGAGAGAAAGAATTCATTATCGGAATTCTAGAGAAGAGGGAAATCGACATGCATGATCTTACAGGGAGCTAACTGAAGAAAATTGAAGTCAGTAACGGTTTCAAGTCTTCAAA
>NC_061094.1:66546121-66588621 GCF_015104395.2 Macrobrachium nipponense
GAGAGAGAGAGAGAGAGAGGCAACGGAAGTTAGGTTGTCCGTTTTACATTACACAAGGTTTAAAAATGAATAAATGAACGGAGGTGTATTTTTACAATAATGAAAAAGCACTTCATGAATTATATGACTCCAATTTTTTATATATAAAAAAAAGAAATATAAATATAATTATTATCTTACCTGATATTGCTACTAAAGTCAGAGCGTTGCTTTAAAATCGCATCTGAGAAAGTTTATGGGATGAATTTCATAGTTATTTCATTACTCTTCCGTGCAGTCAAGATTAGACTTTGCCAATTAACTGACTTAGCAAAAGGAATGTCTTTGACTCTAAACAGAGATCCAATAGTTATTCAAAAGAGGTTTCCGGCTGTGGACTTGAAAATTATCCCCAAAAATCCCTTAACTATTGGATCACTGTTTAGAGTCAAAGACCGACTCAGTCCTCTGCTTTAGTCCAGCGTCGTATATAAATACACTTGCCCGAGATGCGATCACGGGACATACGTGGGATGTACGAAGAGGCTGTTGAAGGTTCGAATAGATTCCCACAGGGGCATAAACCATAGAACAGGTAGTAGGTTATCAAATCCGGAACAATCTAATATACGTAATCATTCATAAACATGTAAAAGCTATATTGACAGCAAGGATTTTTTCTTAATTGGGCCAAGGGCCTAACCCGGACCAACAACAATCTAACTATTTTAGAATCTATAATTATCAAAAAGACTGTACCATCGTTTAAACCACCCAAAAAACGTCCTCTGTAAAACTGTTCATAGCTGGTTCGCCCCACTCTGTTTTTACTACTTTGTTAGTCTTACTCTTTCTTTTGTATAGTAGGTGTTTCTAGGTTTTAGTGAATTTGTTTGCCTTTGAAGGTGCTGTTGAACTTTAACTTTTAACGTTTTACTTTATCGAGAGCTGTTGCCATTACATTTATGATATAAATTAAATCAAATTGAGTATTAATGTTCGCAAATTTTATATATTTTTAGCCTTGAAAAGGCGACTGGAATTCGTCGCGAAACAAACGTCGGCATTGAATTAAAACTGTTAAAGGATGAGGATTCCTTTCCCTACTACTTCCTTCCTTATACTATTATATATATATACGCATATGAGTTTTATCACATCACCGAGATTCATATACATGCATTAAGCTACAAAAATTATGTAAGAAATTCCCCTTCGGTTAACACATTAGAAAATATATTAATTCCGAGGTAGAGCGAATTGGATATTATAGGATATTTGCAGCTTTATATATATATATATATATATATATATATATATATATATATATATATATATATATATATATATATATATATATATATATATATATATATATATATATATATATATATATATATATATATATATATATATATATATATATATATATATATATATATATATATATATATATATATACGGTATTTACATTTTATCTCGCACTTCCACGCTAAACTCTTTTTCTTATGAATGAAATGTAACAAAAAGATGTGTAAAGACAAAATGTAAACTCTCTCTCTCTCTCTCTCTCTCTCTCTCTCTCTCTCTTCTCAGAAGAGGCAGCCTTTTTCGCATCACAGAGTGAAGAGGTATACTGCTCAGAATTCCATTATATATTCAAGTCGCATTATTCAAATATTTTTCCGGGCATTCTAACGACGTCGGTTTCAGGCCATTTTCAAGGTATTTGGGGAGATGGGAAACGGGAAAAACTTTGACCTTTACCCATATGTATAGGAATCTCCTGGGGAATAAACAAAGGTATTGTTTGTCGGATACACTTGTTTTATCTCGACTCGCTCACCACGTAGTACTGAATGGGTATACCTCCCTTGATATTTTGGTGGTGGTCCTGAATACAAGTTGTCACTGTGCCACTATCCAGTATTTCTAACACCATTATGTCTTTCCGATCATATTCTGTAAAATGATCTTCTTCTTAACGTTTCGTTAAGTTCACGTGACACTAAATGCTCAATCGTATTGACTACTTTACAAGCACATTTCTTACATGGACATTTCTCTCTGTTTTTCTTAATAATACGTCTTTTATAATAATAAACTTGTCTTAGGATATTACGTAAATTCGCATTAAATTTCTGCCTTTCTTTACGAAGCGATTTGAAAGATAGCTTTTCTTAAACAGGAGACTTATTTGTTTTACAGCAATGATATGTTTTTAAAAAAAATCCCTTCATTACCGTAATTTAAAATTTTGAAGCGATATACGACAATGAACCCATCGTCAGCTTTAACGTGTAATGAGGGCAAAGAATAATGCTATTTTAATTATTTTGAAATGGGTTTAATATAAATTAACTTATTATCCAATGAATGATTTTTCCCCAAAGGTCATCGTAACTCAACAGCGTAAGACTACATATCTTTATATCTTCAACTGTAATTCCATATTAATAACTGCATTGTGAAATGAGTTTACAGACATCTGACGATCAACTGAATAATCAGTATCTTCCTCAAATATTTTCGATTCTTTCGGAATTGTAAGGCATTTATATTCTTGAAAGATATGACATTATATCGCCAAGGCGTCAAGACGCTAGATGCATTTTGGCTTCTCTCCGAGACGGGCCGAGTTTATGGGGTGCTTCGCCCACCCCCACATAAATTCCTCCTTCTCCATTTGGCCCGCCCGAATTTCCTGAAAATGACGCCTCCGTTAAGAATGACGTGATGTTACCCTCTTCTTGCCTGTTCATACTTCTCTTGCCAAGAGTTGCTCTTGAAAAAAATTACTGCTGTCTCGCTAGATGATAATTTTTTTTTATAGTTGAAATAAAAGAAAAAATTGCAAATATCGCCTGGAATAATTAATAACTGGAAACGGTCACTCTTTATTTAGCTTTGAATTAAAACTAGTATTTCTGAGTGTTTATTGGGATACAGTAAGCCTTGAAATATATTTCATATAAAATATCTGTAACTTAGTTTTACTTAACGTATGCTACACCAGCTACACTTAGAATAATCGCATATTCTGAAAATCAAGCATATTCCTATAAATATCCTTATTTTGCTTCGCGTAAAATCCAGTGACTTGAACTTACATTTTTTGACTGATAATAACTTAATAATAGGATTATTAAATCACCAGAAGGGTATTTTTGCTTACTAATGTCAAACTCAAGAGCTCCTACGTACAGTATATTAAACTAAATGTAAAACATGATGTCGTAAATACAGATAACATACAATCATTCCGCTGGCAGATACAGATTCAACAGAGAAAAAATTATAGATGAGACAGAGACATTTGTATGGAAATGCTTTATGTATGAGGGGAAACTGTTCGCGTCAGCAAGATCAAGTAGAACTGATGTAGGCAGTTCTTCCCACATAAGCAGAAATATTGCCTTATAAAAGAACAGGCAGGATAGCTCTTCCTTAGAAACAGAAACAGATGGTGACAAGAATTCTAACTAAGGAACACTAGCGTGTTGGAAATCAAAGGGAGAGGTGAAGGAACAAGAAAAACCTTTTTTTTTTTTTCTCCACAGAATAATTCCACCATTTGTTTCCAAACATTATAGTTCTCCCGTACCTCCCTTGCTATTGCACTTCTCTAAGATCATAAAATGCTAAAGGAAATTTTTTGCTAAAACTAACTGGTTAAGTATGTTGTATAGTTTTGTACAACATACACACACACACATATATCATTTAAACAATTAGACAAACATTTCCGTGTTTTGCAAAAGGAAAAACTAAATTCTCCTGAGTAGGAGGAATTTGCACTTCTTCGACCTTTTGTGAAGACATTGAAATAAATCTAAAAGACGTAGTTCGAATCGGCAATCCTTCCGAAATTGACGTTTAGAACTTGAACCGTTAGTATTGACTTATCGCTTAACAGAGCCACGTAATCAACATCCTTTTTCTCTGACAATACTGTTGCCACTCGCCGTCGCTTTTGGCATTTCACGAACACTTTAGTTCACGTAATTTCCTTTCTAACCTTGGATGTCTTTCCAGGAAGGATGAGCAGAATCTCCAGTCGTTCAGAAATCCAAAATAAATTGCCCTTGAACTCGGTTTTACATTCCTGTACATATCTCGCACGAATTTATTTCAGGTGATTTTACACTCACTCATCTAGGTCTTTCCAGTTTTAATTCTAGTTTCTCTAATTCCAGTACCCCAAGAGGTTTCCCATACTTTTTATTTCGCTTATATTATTCTTGTTTTCCTGGTGCTCCTCTTTCCTTTGTCATGAACACAAAAAGCAGGAGCATTTTTCCACTTTAAGGTATCTTAGTCCCATATTTTCAAACTCCTCGTATTAATTTTCTCAAGATATCGCTTTAAAGACACCGTGAGGATGTAATTACTCTACAAATGAATAATCCTCTCAGGATTACACGGAATTTTTGCAGTTTTAATAGGAAGTTGAGATCTTCCTGTAAGTCACAAAAGACCAGCATCCACAGACTTATATCAATATTTTTTTTTTTTTATAAAAGTACGGACTTCCCAATAGTACCGCTCTCCTCGCTACCTTGCTATATTCTATAATTTTAGGTCTACAACGCTGTCAACTAATCCATGATGGAAGAGTCTTGAAAGTTATGAATTTTATCCACTTGTATGCATAAAAGTCATATGGGCTATCCTGGTACCCATAAAACAAATATAAATCATTCACTTTATTCTGCACGAAACACAAATGAAGGCAATGGTCAGTCTATTCACAGAGCTTGGCTATTTGGGCTTGTGGCTGATGAGCCTATTTACGCAGCCCATCATAATGCTTCAACAGACCGTGAGATGTGATTCGTCTCAAATACCCTTGTATTTCTGCAGACTAAGCATCCGGGCGCTTTGTATATAAGCCGCCATATACTAATCCACAGCTAGACAGCGGAACTTGCATGCTTACCACGATTCACTTACTGGCAGTACGATTAAAAGGGTTTAGCTATCCCCAGCACCGGGTTCTGGGAAAGACTTCGTCCTTCTGCCAGCTGGAATGAAGTCTAACTCGGACAAAACAGAATATACATATCTGAATATATTTTATTTTCCTATGCAGCTTTAGGGAAGATCGCAACTGATACCAAAAGAATAACTTGGCTAGATTACAAAGAAAAAAAATCCCATGCAATATTTGTTTAGGATTTATTTACGTCAAGCCACAACGGCTTGGTTCATTCATCAGATTGTTCATAGAATGAAGACCTACATCTGTCAATATTCGAATTAAATCGAGAAAAAAAATGTACAGTGACAATACACTAAGTGTTTAAAATAATTATGTTCTGCCAATTAGTTTTTAATTAATTTCCGATTGTCCTTCTTAATTAGGTGTCCAACTTTTAAAGTATACTTGACTTAATTTCTCACATTTTATTTCAAGACACAACCGAGCCCTGTGTGATGTTAGAGAAGAGATGATTCAATTGTCTTGTTCTATGAATGTGTATACGTATATGTATGTGTACACACACACACATATAATATATAAATACATATATATATAATATATATATATATATACTATATATATATATATATATATATATATATATATATATATATATATATATATAGTGTGTGTGTATTCACAGTTAGCAGTAAAAAGAACGTACTTGCATTGTTTTTCGGTCTTAGTAGGTTCATCTGTTATTCACAAATATCAGGAAAGAGGTTTTTCATTCTCATTAAAAGTTAGTGCAGTATATTGGGATGAAACCGTAAAAATAAAAAATTGTTTTAGCCATAAGCACTAGAACGCCATACAAGTTTTCCCGAATGGCAATTTCATCATCATTTACTACTGATAAAATACTCATTATTTTCAAGAGTATTAAGGATCATTTTGAATCAATATCCAAATGCACGTATGCTTCTGTAGTAATAAAGATTTAAAGGACTGTATCTTTGAACTGTTAAATACTGAAAGTCGATGGTGATATTACTTTCAGCATTACTGAACCAAAGTGCATAAGATTAATTTATCGGGACTGTTATATATAATCTTACGGAGAGTACCAACAGTTGTTTGAGAAAAAAACGAAGTTGAAAACTCGAAAGAAACCATAAAAAAATAAAATAAAATAAATAAAAACACGCATATAGTCATTTCCTCTCTCCAACAGCTTTGTATTTACCAGGGAATTCCCGTCGGAAGAGGCGCGGTTTCATCTTGGAATGCAAAAGAGGCGCGGTCTCTCTCTCTCTCTCTCTCTCTCTCTCTCTCTCTCTCTCTCTCTCTCTCTCTCTCTCTCTCGCGGGCTAGTATTGAAATGCACGAAGAAATCTTACCAGTCGCACCTCACTCGACTCCACTGATTCCGTCACCTCCTCTTCCAGGAATTTTTAGATCATCCTGTCCGCGTTTCACATATCATTTCATTACCGAGAAAAAAGCTGCGATAAAACTGTTTACGAAACGTCATGACTATTTCAGTGGATATAATACTGTCATCGGTAGAACATACCCATACTGACAGGATAAAAATAGAAAACCTTATTATTTACTATTTGTTACCATGTATATGAAAATCTCTAGCTCGCTTTCTCTAGATCCACTTAGATACAATCGCCATCTTGCGCAAAACCTAACTTGTCGATTCTTTTAATATTTCTAAAACCGTCCATGGCATAATTCCAGTCTGGTTATATGAAACAGATGTTCAGCAACATGCCAGAACTGCATAAAAAGGCCCCTGTATTGCAATTTCCATCTCGGCGACCAAGTATACTTGTTCAGAGCAATTTCCTTGAAGTGGTGAATGCAGTAGCATAACTTTAGCATCTCCTATCTTAATGAGACCAAGAAGACAACGCCACTTGAGGTAATCATTTTCAGTGTTAAAAATCTCCTTTAATATTTCTTGGTATAAGTACGAGGAGAAAGCATTTTCTGCCTCTGTAAATATTTTGTCTTGAACGATAAAGACGACATTAAGCGTCATTCTCGAAAACAATGAGATAAAAATAACACATAGCATTAATCATTCTTATAGTTACTGTAAAGAATCCATCCTCAGTCAATCTCTAAGTTCTTACACACTATGCATTCGTTATTATATTATGTAAGAAAAGAGAAGGAAACAAATAAAGAAAAGCGAAAGAAACACGAAAAGAAAAGAAAGACATAAAAGAGAAAGTTTCATCTTTCATCAAAAAGCACTGCATCGGTCTACCTTTGATATCCAATCTTTGAAAATCCTTTCCTGCTATCTTAAGTTTTCTTTTCCTTTCCGGAAGTGTCTTTCCTCCTACTGCTTTGATATTTTCCCTTTTATTCCCTTTTAATCTTTTTTTCTTTTTTTAAGATGCATTGGCGGATGTTTCGATAGGGCATCCGTCACTCTGGTATCGGAGAGAAAAAAAACATACATTTTTGTCAACATCGTAAAACTGAGACTTTGAAGTCATTTCCTGTAGGCTCAATCATAAGCCTAAACGTAAGATACATAGGCCAAATTCAACATCCTTTTTTCCTCCCAATTCCTACATCTGGTGATGATCGATCTTCCCAAACTTACTCCTCTCTCGCTCACCGGCCAACTTCCGCCGTTCGTTCTCAATCTTGTCCTGCCCTTTGATCTCAGAATCATATCTCAATGGAATTCCAAAACTTAATCAACTTCCACTTGTCTCCGAGACACAGCTTCCGTTTATCTTTCGGCCTCCCAACCAATAAGTCTGTTTTTCAATTACAAAAATAATTTGGAGCCTTTTCAATGAGCGTTTTATGGGAGTGAAGGTTACTTCAGATTTGTCCTGAAGAGGTCCTTTTTCCAAGATGCTAAATGTTCGCTGAAATGTCACTCTCAGCGAGAGGCCAATAGGGCGCGCATCCTCATGCACTTTTATATACACCAGACCGGGTAAGCACCAACAACATTGGAAAGGGTTTAAGAAGGAAAGGACTGAGCCATTGCAGAAGCAACAGACTTGGCTTCAAAAGAAAGGAGCGTTGTCTAAAAAAAAAATAATAATCAACAGACTTGCTTCAAAAGAAAGGAGCGTGGTATAAAAAAAAAATAATAATCGCCTCTCTATCACGTCATTGAGCTAAAGACATCGTCAATGTTTCTGAGACCTTTCATGATAAGTGGCGAGGGAGAAAGGGTTTTATGAATATCTCAAAAGCGAATTTATTTCGGAAGGGTGAAGATTACCTCCTCGAAGCCATCATGACCTTAATTATGCTCATTTAAGATGCTCACAATTTGACGTAGTACCTCTCTCTCTCTCTCTCTCTCTCTCTCTCTCTCTCTCTCTCTCTCTCTCTCTCTCTCTCTCTCTCTCTCTCTCTCTCTCTCTCTCCTCTAGCTGTGACATACAAAGGTCAACCAGCAACAGCAACTGGTTAACAGATGAATACTAGAATATGTAACTAGTCAACAGATGTATACTATACTATGTAACTGGTCAATAGACTCATACTATGAAATATAGTATGCCGCTGGTCAACAGATACATACTATAAAATACAGTATGCCACTGGTCAACAGATGCATACTATAATCTGCAATTGGTTAACAAATGAATACTGTAAAATATATTATTCAACAAGTATACAGATACATACTATATTTCAAGGGAAGGCGTCTATGTCATTCCTTTCCTCGTTCCGAGATCGAACTAGAGAGAGAGAGAGAGAGAGAGAGAGAGAGAGAGAGAGAGAATATATATATATAAATGAATCCCACCCACCAAGCAACACTCTCATTCCCCGGGAAGGTTTTGGCACCATCCATCTTCACGTTCGGAGGGATGACAAGTATTTGCTTTCCATTTCGAGTTGCTTGCTCATGATCTCGCGCGCATGACGTCGCTTTTGTCTTCTGTCCTCGTCTCGGGTAAATTTGCATTGAATCTGTGTGTGTTCCGACGTCATCGCCTGCTTTCATACAGATTTATTCGGAGGCGATTTTCTTTTCACATAAGTGGCGAGTTCACTGGGATGAAACTGTCACTACCTTGGAGACTTGTTAAAATAAAAACGGATGGCACGATACTCTAATCTATATGTTTCATTTGATATTGAGATATCAAAGTGAAAACGACCTCCCTGATCTATTAGTAAAGAAACTGAAGGCTTCCATTACTTGATTTTTTTTTTTTTTTTTTTTTTGCTGGAAAATGAGTAACTCATTGATAAGGAAAAAGGTGTTTCCGTTTATCTTCTAAGCGTTTAATGTAAAATATTTGTTAAATGTAATATCATTATATCAATCAGTCATCATTTAACCTTTTTCAGCTCCAATCATAATATGTTTTTAGTTCCAGAGAATAAAATTTAAATCTTGAAACATATCAAAAGTCGAATTCTCTCACTCCATTAGCGAAATGCATGTATGTAAGTAACAAATGATTTTTGTCCAGAGCCACTATTGGAAAACACTCTCAGTATATCGTATATTGACTGAGGGTTTAAACCCAATAGGAAAGCCATAAAAAAGGCTTAAAGTTTTTTTTAATAATATTGGCAATTTTTTTGCAGACAAAGGAACCATGGCAAAAAGGGTCTCCCTTCACCAAATTTTAATGGATTTTCAATATTGCGTAAATATATTTCCGATATTACGCAAATATAAATCTCATTTTGAATTTCCATACGAAGTTTAGAAAAGAGTCTTGATACTTCTACAATTTCTTTACGATTAGGAATGAATTTCTATAGCCGTATTAACTTGTACGGATGTATGAGATTCGTTATCAATTCAAATGAAACGAAATATTCTATGTCTATCATACTAACTGTTCAGTGCCTGTTTCTGTCCGTCTACTACCAAACACTGGAATTCTTCTTCCTTTTTGTTTTTATCTCTCTCTCGCTCTCTCTCTCTCTAACGCGCGTGTATATATATATATATATATATATATATCTATATATATATATATATATATATATATATATATATATATGTATGTATATTATATATGTTACGCATAATGTGGATAATTGCCTAATGTGAACATTAGACAGAAAAATTGCCTAATCTTCATATTAGGCAATTTGTTTTGCACAATGTTGACAATAGGCAAATTACTTGCCTATTGTCAACATTATGCATGATTTTCAGATTAGGCGAGGGTGTTTTGCCTAATGTGAATTGAATGACGAACCACTGTAACTGGAGTGTTGTTCGAATGTTGTTCAAAACTTTGGGTCTGTCACTTAAGCCATTATCCATTGGTCAGTGTGCTACGCTGAAGGTCCCGGATGTCGATCGCGGTCCAACAGATCCTAAAAATCTGTTAGTGGTCGTCCTCAAGGAACAAGATGGACTATACACTGTGGGTTGTCGGGAGGGAATTCTTGGACCAAAATTTACAGCAGCTAATCTAAGTGCAATCAAACAGGCCCTGATAAAGTCTGGAGAGGTTCCTGATATCTGCCTATCGATTAGAACAGCAACAGCCAGAGCCACTGGCGGGAAAGGATATATAAAGTGTCAATGTACTACTCAATGTACATCAGGACGATGCAGCTGCCTAAGAAAAAAATTTGAATGCAACTCGCACTGTCACAAAGGGCAGATCATGCAAAAATTTCTGACTGGACTCAACAGAACCCTGAGATCTATTGACTTATTTTTCATTTACTGATATTGCATTAATTATGCTTGTATTTATTCAAATAAATTGGAATTCTTTTAGCTGTCTCTACATTAACCATGTTACATTCTCTTGTAACCTCCCGTGGGTTGTCTGTTGAATTAATTTCCATTTCTACACTAAACCATATTATATGTTTAGATTAGGCAGCCGTATTCACATCGGGCAAAATTGAGCTGCCTAATTTGAACAATAGGCATGTTTGGCCTAATGTTAACAAATTGTAAACTTTAAGCAAACTGCTTGCTTAATGTACACATTAGGCAATTTTCTGCCTAATGTTGACATTAGGCAATTATCCACATTATGCGTAACATATATATATATACACACACACACACACACACACACACACACACACTCATACACAGTCCCTGAATCCCTCAGAAAGCGAGCCGCTCTCGTAAACACCTTAAGATTGTATCAGGTCAAAATTCTCTCCCTTTAACGTCTTTTTTATTTATGACATGACACGCTTCATTATAAAACGAAGAAAATAATTATGTATACAATAGGGGCACACAAATATATTCAGAACACATCAAAGCAGCGAGAAATCTGAGGAAAGAATATTATGTAAATAAAATCTGTTTTGGTTTCAATAAAAAGGGAGCTGTATACCACTCTGAAATATTTACTCGTGAGTAATGCCTTTGATGCTCAGTCATAGAGAGAGCAGAGAAGTTAATTAAAACTAATTAAATATTTCCATCCTTTCAAAAGGACGTTTTTTTTTGACGGAATGCCCGATGGACTGGATTTCCACGACGTGCCCCTAAGAAACGCAATAAGAAAAGGGAGACAGATTTTTATGACGCGGTCGATATACTGTTGGTCTTCTGCCAAACACATCAGCTTTAGGAGTTGTAGGGGACACAACAACCCAATTACTTATATGTGCAGTAATTAAATTTTCCCTTTCTCTTGGTTCAGGCCCGTGGATCTGTCAATTGTATTTGTGCCTTATTCGCCTCTAAGAATGGTCAAACCGAATTGATCACAAAATGGAAAAGAGAGAGAGAGAGAGAGAGAGAGAGAGAGAGAGAGAAAGAATGTTAACAATATATAACTAATTTCGAAGTAGATAAAGTTGGTTCATGAGCGGCGAAATCAATGGACAGGCCACCTCAGAAGCCAATATCGTGTACTGATGGTACAACTAAAGAAAAAAAGAAATATCATCTAAATTAATAAAGATTTGTAATAAAAAAAAACTAATGCAATCATAAAGAGGACAGCAGCTTAATCAAACAGAGAACGAGACCTTAATCATCCAGCACTCAGATTTTATATGATTGCAGATATTGCTATTAGTTGTAATCTGGCTGCTCGCCCCACAAAATACATAGCCGAATAATTACTAATATTCCTGATATATATATTTATATATATATATATATATATATATATATATATATATATATATATATATATATATGTAAATATAAATATAAATATAAAATATATATATGTATATATGTTACGCAAAATGTGGATAACTGCCAAATGTGTACATTTTGCAATTAATTTTGCCTATTGTGTACAATTTGCAGGCACCAAGCGCTGCAAATTGTACACAATAGGCAAAATTAATTGCAAAATGTACACATTTGGCAATTATCCACATTTTGCGTAACATATATATATATATATATATATAGATATATATATATATATATATATATATATATATATATATATGTGTGTGTGTGTGTGTGTGTATATATATTTTCGGTCGTGTAGACTGAAAGATCTTGGCATTCTCGTCTTTCCATTTTCCTCCGTGGCATCACCTTTTTTATATAATATATATATATATATATATATATATATATATATATATATATATATATATATATATCTATATATATATGTATATGTATATTATATATATATATATATATATATATATATATATATATATATATATATATTATATAAATAAAGTGATGCCACGGAGGAAAATAGAGGTTGACCTGCAATCACGAGGAGACATATGAGCAGGGGCGAATACCGGAATTAACATGTTAAACATCATAAAAGCTCATAACCCTTCGAATCAAATTACTGCATTCATAAAACTTCGGTTTCAACCGAGTTTTATCGGCCCTTGGCAGAGTAGAGGGAACTTTTTCTTTTATATATCGAGGTAAAAAGAGAAAATAAGTCTATTTGTATTCACGGAGTTGGGCCGTTATCTTGAAAAATGGGCGAGAGAGAGAGAGAGAGAGAGAGAGAGAGAGAGAGGAGATCGTATTTCTGGAAGTAGGTAATCATTACCTGATATCTTTGTATTATTATTCATGTTCCATAGAATGAAAATATAGAAAGCGTAGCGCTAATCTCTTCAATAAAAATACAAACGCTGTCTTAAGTCTTGGGATTTACGATCGTTCAGATTTTTTTTTTTTTTTTTTTTTTTTTTTTTTTTTTTAAAGGAAAGGTTTGAAAAACAAGCTGATGTTTTTCAAACCTTAGTTTCTTCATTCGTACAAAAAAAAGAAAAAAAAAACCTGTAAAGAGTAACATAGTACAGAAGAATAATGAGGAACTGAGCATGAGTTATTCTGTTTACGACTAATTGGCGCGCGCTGGAACTGGGCGCTGCTGTCTTCCCCTGCCATACCGATCCCTTACTTAACCCGCCCAGGGCGGACAAGCACGTTTGCAGGAGGAGGGTGGCTGTGTCATGTCTCCCCTACTGTCACCCCGGGAAGGACAAATAAGATCCACTCGGATTTTATTAATATTGATGTTTCTAGGAACACTGAGATCCTTGTTGGTAAATATCTGATACTTTACCGGCATCTCCATTTCCAAATTTTTTAATCTTGTAACTGTTAATAGGTTTTAATTGTTTTATTTAGCAGCATTTTTTAGCAGCACTTCCATTCACTTAATAAATTTCCGCACTAAGCCCTTTAAAGATATCCTCATGAAAATATAAAAGATAAGACGTTTTCTTGATTAAAAGTCTAAATATCAGTAGAAAAAAAAATTTATTGCGTTTCAACTAACCATTCCTATCGTTAAAAATATATATATTTTTTCCTCCGGATAACATACAGACAAAATGACAGACACAGACACATACAAGAGAGAGAGAGAGAGAGAGAGAGAGAGAGAGAGAGAGAGAGAGAGCAAACATACATTGCTCCATATTTGCTCTTATTCATCATTATCATAAAGGAAGAGAGAGAGAGAGAGAGAGAGATGAGAGAAGACGAGAGAGAGAGAGAGCACATACATTGCTCCATATTTGCTCCTATTGGCATCTTATTATCATAATGGAAGAGAGAGAGAGAGAGAGAGAGAGAGAGAGAGAGAGAGAGGCGTGATGACGAGAGAAGGGTTCCTAGGAGAGATTGCGAAAGTGTCAAGGGATGAGGCCTTTTAAGTATATTGACTCCCAGAGGATTTTGTCGGCGTGACGGCGTGGTTCCGGATGATGGGGGTGATATTTGAGTGATTGGAAAGGTTAACAGGACGCCCTTAAACTGATTTCGAAAAGAAAGCAGGAGGGGTGCGTCTGTTTTTTTTTTTTTTTTTTTTTTTACTCTGGGATATTTTTATTTCTGCAGCTTTGGCTTTCCAGAAATGGCTTTGAATTTTATGGTTTGCACAGGATTAATGTAACTCCTGTACTCCACAATTCCTTCGTTTTCTTAGGCCCTTAACTGTTACATAATTAAGTAATCAATATTGCAACGAATATGAAAGTAAAACCTCCAGATTCCCCTTCACTCCTCCTAAACCTATTTAAACAGTTTATTGTATGCAACGTTTTAAAGAAAGATAATACAAGGAAATAGAGAAGACAAAATTTATAGGACTGTAAACACAATTCTCCAAACTTGAATGAAGAGGAGCGCAAAAAAAATTTACACTCAAACAAATACACACACACACACACACACACACAAATACATCGATACATACATACATACAAACATGCATACATAATTATAATTTTTTCGGTCGTTTGTTTTTGTAAGTTTTTCTTTCCACGGTGAATATTTCTCACTTTCGCTGTGATAAACGGAAAAGGTATGTCATTAATCGTTTATTGTAACTCTCACAACTTTTACAACGGAAGTTGGAAAGGATAATGTTGGCAGATAACGCAGCACTCACTGGGGCTGATGGTGAAATACTGCAGAGGGGCTAAAGAGCATTTGAAAGCGTTCATAATAGGAGAAAGTTTAAGTGAGCATGAGAAAGTTGGTAAGATACATGGGAACTCAGAGATGAAAGAGTTAATGCTGATGGCGGTGGAATGGAAACAGTAAATGGATACAGGGATCTGGAAGTTTATAATTTTGAATTATGGTAGAATGAGAGAGGATGAGGTCAAACAGGAGGTGAATGTAAGAAAGATGGTAGGTAGAAATGAAAAGTTTACGTAGTATATGAATTAAAATGAGAATTGTAACGGAAAGAAGTGTGGGGAGAGGTTGAAGGTGGGTCAAACGGATTAGTGAAGAACGGCGAACGATAGGTTGGTGAAAAAGATTATTAAATACCGAAGAGTTGACTCAATATACAGAAACTGAAAGAGTGCACGCAAGATTAGATGTGAATGGCAAATGCGTGTAAGGAAGCTTAAAAGTTCTCATAGTAAGCCTTCTGTATAATTCTCTAAAGCAGATAGTATTGCAGAGGGAGATCATTTTGATTCAATAGTTTATATGTGAATGTGGCAATAATGACTATCCATTCTTTTAAACATGGACATCAACGGATAAGGTTCTTGAAATTGTATACAGCTTGGTTTGATGCACCGCAGGAAAGTCTCCTGAATAGTGTGCCCATGGAGTGGATAACTGGCGCGTATTATGTGCAGTGGTTCATCCTTGACTCAGCAGTTAAAGGATAAAATTTAATATGAATGTGACTACTGCCTTCGTACCCTCCGAGAAGTGTTTGTAGACGGCATGAGATAGTATACGTCATAAAAAGTGAAGACAAAATATTCCAGTGAGTAAGGGTAAAAGATCATTGGAAAAGGAAATGCAGCGGAGAAATATTTTTTATGAGCCATATCCAAAAGTGGGAAGAAATTACCTGAATTAGACAAAGATGAAATACAGTCTTCAGTGGTGCATGTATAAAAAGATCACTATTAAGTTATAATAACTTGAAATTAAAACACAACTTCCGATTATGAGTACCCCAGACATGGTTAACTTATCGTAATAAATCAAGTCAAGGCAAATAATGAAATGCAAGATAAACCAGACATAGGTCCTGATAATGCCAAAGAAATGGAAAAGAAAGTTGGCATTAGGATTAGTAAACTAATCAACTTATAGTCTTGAATCTAACTTAAACAGTTTTTCTACTTCGACTTTCTTGTAAAGTTAGTTCATTTGCAGTAAGTTTACACGCTGACCGAAACTTTCGTAACACAGAGGGAATCTGATATGGCAAAAGTTTTTCGTCGGTGTCGAATTTCAGCGCCTGAACAAGGCAATTTCTGCCCGTGAAAGCGGAAATGCAATAGTGCTCTATTTATCACAACAGCTGACTGTTACATTAACCTCTATTCAAGGTCTGTTAGGTCTATGTATATACACACACACACACACACATATTATATATATATATATATATATATATATATATATATATATATATATATATATATATATATATATATATATTATACATAGAAGTGAAAACTTGTATGATTGTAAGTTTATATATTTGTGCGTCTGCAACTTCGTACTCTACGGAAACCTGAACATAATTTGGCACGCTGCCATCATTTTGACCTGACTTGGGTAACAGGCTAGGTTTCAAACCCGAACCGATAAATCTAGCGTTTTTTAACTCTCTTTGTACGTCTGCTCTCTGTTATTCTTATAAATTATTTTTATCCCACTTAGCAATTTGTCTATTTCTTCTTCAGTGACTAAACACCACCATTCTTACTTTCGTTTTTATTTCTCCCCAACCTCTTCGAGCCTGGGCTGGGAAAAGGCATCGGGCTAAGAAAAGTTACTCTTTCGTTTTCATGCCATTTCATTTCATTCCATTTCGTCGCTTGAAACATTGCAGGAGAATCGCGAATTAATTTGCGTTGTAAGAAAACGCCTGCAGTCAAAGCAGCCGGGATCCAATTCCTTCAAGTAATTAGTTTCTTGATGTCGGCCCAGATGCTAATTAAGGTCATTTTATACATAATACGTTTAATTATACCTCATCGTATGCCTAATAAGTGGAAGCCCTTTGGTGCCTTCAGCGTTGACTTTGAGAAGACTGCATATAAGTTTAGGACAAAAGGGATATTTACGGTATTTGGATTAGCTTCATATTAACTAGAAATGCGTGCGCGCACACACACACACACACACACACACACACACACACATACACACTATTAACCTCCGTAGCTCTTAAGATATTTTGGGATAACGAAGGCATCACGTGTCTGGCTGAGACCAGCAAATTCTACTACCTACAAAATAACTAATTGACCTCTCAGTTAAACAAAGGCATAGCGGGTTATTTAGAAAACAACCCTAATGACGTCTGACTTGTCCTCGATCGATCTCGGGTTTCGAACCCCGAACAGTTTACTTTATATTGGTGAAAGAGAATACAAAGTAAATAATCTATCCCCTGATGTATCATATATTGCTCCAAAATTCACCAACCAAAATTGGAATGACAAGTCCTACATTCTACTAACTGATTAAAACTAAGAGGTTTGTTTTGTATACAGTAATTTAGCGTTTAATATTCTCTTCTATTAAGGAGTTTTTAAATTAAATCCGAATGGAGGCGGTAAACAATGAACTTCTCTTTTTGCATGTATTTCTATACCACAAAGAAAGATATAATCTTTATTTCCTTTCGGATATCAAGGCTTTCAGTAGAATGAATATACATATAAAAAAATCAATAAATATAGAAATTAGGCAGGGACACAAATAGATTATGTTTATTTTATAGATGCAAGACACGGATGACTTGAGGCTGAAATCATTTAAAAATACATTAACTATAGAGTTAAGCCGAATATAATCTCTAAGGTAAAACTGAGTCGGACAACTTTGTTTTATAATATTACCAGAATTCTTATAACGGAGGGAGGTGTGAAGAAAGTAAAAAACAAATCCTTGGATAAGCCGCATAAGTCTAAAAGTATAATGTAGTTGTATTATTATTATTATTATTATTATTATTATTATTATTATTATTATTATTATTATTATTATTATTATTATTATTATTATTGGGGGAAAAATCCAATGTTATGTATACGCACAGAAAGTTTGATTCCCAGAAAGCTCTCTGTACAGATCTATGAATTTGTTTCTCCATTGCAAGACTCATGCTACTAATAATTATTTTTTAATCATTGTTATCATTATTTACCCTATGTGCATGAAGCAACGCTGGATAAGATACCTTTACTCACGTTCATGAATATTAGAGGTATCTTTATTAACTCTTGAGGATCATAAATAAATAATTTCAACATATCTAGGTTTTTTCTCATAGGTGTTCAATTATGAGGGAAAATTTATGATATTTCCCTTTTTCCCTAAACGATTTCTCTAAGCATATTTATTTTGACTGCAGTAATAACTATCTGTTTATAAAACAAGGCTATTATTTGTCAGTCATTGGTGGCATACGTTTACGAATTCATGGGGATTATGGATGTATAATTAAAGCTACTTTTATAGAACTAATATTGTAGGTTTCCTCTCGATATATAAAAATCTATTTGCAGTTGGGGTTCATTGTCCGAATTAGTGGCAAAAACTCAGTCTGTTATTAATGTTACAATTGCCAAAGTATGTACTAATTATGTAATAATTTCTATGAGGATTTAACCCTTACACACGAAAAATAATTTTCTTATAATTTTGTTTCTAAATTTGAGCGATTAGGAATATGAATTATTAAAAGTAATATTTTCAAAATTTCACGTATTTATTCACGTCAGCTTTCAATAATGATTAAAAGGAAAGATGACGATAAAACCTTAGAAAAGTAAACTCGAGTTTTTAAAATACCCACATTGTACTTCATTAAGTGCATAGTCATTTGAAATACCCCACAATGATAGCAAGTCGTACCAACCCGTCATACTCGCTGTCATACCGACGGCGAGGACTAACAAACCACCGAAAATTTGCTTCTCTCTCTCTCTCTCTCTCTCTCTCTCTCTCTCTCTCTCTCTCTCTCTAACTTTTTCGAGTGTCAGAGCTTTCGGAATTTTTCTTGCGCGCCTTCATTGTCTGGAGGTATATATCACAATCTGCAGACTATTTTAAGCCTAATGGCGGAACTTTCCAAGTTCAGTTCTTGTAACACTTTGCTTCCAGATTCCTTATGAATAATGCATTCCCTTCAGATGGCCTCGTTTAAAGTTGTGCAAGATGGTTGGAGGCGGGGGAGAAGCTACACATTAAATGCTTTATATCCCATCAGCTTCCTCTGGACGTTGGGTATTCGTGTAATCTCTAACTTTTGACAGGGACTCATCCTATTTGTTTTCTCTATTCTTCTATACTTGTGCTTTTGTTATTTCTTCCATGTATTTTTGGCATGACAGAATTAGGCTAAAAACTAACAAACAAACATGAAATTAATATAAATATATATATATATATATATATATATATATATATATATATATATATATATATATATATATATATATATATATATATATATATATATATATATATATATATATATATATAATAGAAGATCTGGAAGAGAAGAGATTGTAAAAGGATGCAAAAGTTGTATATATCGTGAAGGAAAATTAGAAGATATGTTAGACTCTCTCTCTCTCTCTCTCTCTCTCTCTCTCTCTCTCTCTCTCTCGTAATTAGTTACGTAACAATTTAGCAATTCTCCTAACGTATAATCTGTTTTGAGCCACCCCTTTTTTAGTCTTTAATACTTACTTTTATATATATATATATATATATATATATATATATATATATATATATATTATATATCATATATATATAAAACATTAAGTATTAAAGACTAAAAAAGGTGGCTCAAAAGAGATTATACCTTAGGAAAATTGCTAAATTGTTACGTAACTAATTACGAGAGAGAGAGAGAGAGAGAGAGAGAGAGAGAGAGAGAGAGAGAGAGAGAGAGAGTCTAACATATCTTCTAATTTTCCTTCGCGATATATACAACTTTTGCGTTCTTTTACAATCTCTTCTCTTCCAGATCTGTACAGCTTCTGTTACCTTATTTTCTTTCTCTACGTCAACCGATACATGTATTTCTTAAAACGTACACCAGACGGAAGTTCCATTATCTTGACTCTTCAATGTCAATCACCAATGGTTCAGACGCCACGACACAAAAGAGACGTGATGATTCAGGAAGAAAAAAACTATTTGGTATTAGCGTGCTCATGATAATCTGACATCTTTTATTCCAGTATCCATTTCATAACCATTGTTCTATGACCCTATTCTAATTTCAATATCATAAGCCTGCTCAACTTAGGCGTTAAAAAAAACCGGACAAACTATTTTGCAAGAAATTTCAAAAATTTTAATCCGGTAATGAAGAATAAAGAAAAGAAAGGCAACAGTCACGATTTTTTCCTGCTGTTTTGGTCCAAAGAGAAAAAATCCATCTGAGCTTCAAATGTTCAACTTTAAATTAATCAAGTGAGAGGAGAAGAAGTAGTACAAGAAAAAGTACAAGAATGTCACATGATATTCCCCGTGACAAAATTTAATTAACAATTCCCACAATAAATAATCTCGGAGAGTGGCCAAATAGAGTAGTAAATGCAAGGCAGTGCTGCAACGCTAGACAATGAATTTCCGAAACCTAAGCTCATTAAATGTGGAAACTATCCTGCGCTGATAAACAGGAATTGAAAGCGCTCTGCTACGACAAAGGGAATCAGAACCCATATGCAAATCGCCCGGCTTTTCGAAAGTTCAATTTCGTAAATGAAAACTCAAGTTAAATACTAACAACCGAAGGAAATGAAAAATGCACTAAATGATTTGGAACGCAATTCTTGATAACAGATATGATAATGATTAATGAACGAAGAAAGGCAAATCTGGATCATTTGCCTGGAACAGGGATGTTATGCTCATTTTGATTATATCAATATATGGCACACAGGCTGCCTCTAACAGAAGATTGCCCTCTATGTATTGCATTAAATAGTATGTATATATATATATATATATTATATATATATATATATATATATATATATATATATATGTATATTGCTACGTTTATAACGCCTCGCCTTCCCAGCAGAGTTTTAGTATATTTAATTATAAAAGTAGCAGCCATGCTTTCTCTGAAGCGACTGTTGTTGGGAGAGTGGGGATGTCGTAGGAATGATATTTCCGGTCTGACGGAAGCTTAGGGTAAGAGAGGCAGGTCACAAGAGTAGCTAGGCTTCGAGATGGATTTTAGGGACTTCTACAATAAGACCTATTTTCCTTTCCCAATTTGCTGGCGTTGTGTTTACCACCTTTCAGGCAATGCTCGAGGCGGTTTTTGGAAGCCCCGTGATTCGAAAGCAAGGAGTATCGCCCTCAGTCGGCTGCTAGACGTGATCTCGGACAGAGGTCAAATTGCCAGCCTCCCAAAATTAGGCCCTACCCACCCCGTCTGCTGGTGGACCCGGACCCCAGACCTGAACAGAGGTCGGACCGCATTCTTCTCCAAGGATCACAGAATATTGCATAAAGGTACGTCTGAAAAGTGTAAACTTCAACCCAGCACCTTTTACTACCATACGACTCTTGCTAAATTCATTTCCAATTCTTATTTTTACCCCTTCTACATCAGAAGCCCTTTGTCCTTCATCTGGGCCACGTGCTCCCCTTTGTGACTTGTTAAAGACCAAGCTTTCGTGTATACCTCAGTGAACCATTCGAGTTTACCTTCCCCAATGTTAGGGAATTAATCAGCCTTAATCAAAGCAAGAAGTCATTTTTTTTTTTTTCTTTTATGTCGTTTAAATCTGGGATTCTTTTCCAGATTCCATGAGATCACGTGCCGTCTCTCTGCCGCAAGTGTGCATTAACCCACGTGAATGAAAACCAGCTTGAATTGAATGAGACTATAAGCCCCAACGTGGGGGGGGGGGCCCATATCATTTAACTTTTCTCCAGGCCAGCACGGGCCTTTGTGTAAATAAATAGTTTTTTAAAGTAACGAGGCTGAGTTTTCTGGCGACCTTCCCTCTAGAGAAAGAAATCAATAATAATCAGTTTACGGTAAGTTCAAGCAATTCCCTCTTGAAATCCCTAAATTGCTTCCGTTTACGTATCTAGTCTCTCACAGGGCCCTATATACGTAAGATTGGCGAATCTTGCCTGGATTGAACCTAGCTTGCTTAATAAAAAAAGCTTGTAAATCGCGTTATCCGTTGTAAAACGTAAACTGTAAATTATGTTACAAAGCGTAAATCAAGCACACTTGCAGGGAAAGAAGACACACTGACTCACGGTAAGGTATTCCATTCATTAATATGATTATTCTATAACCAATGTTAGCTTAAGGTACGTTTAAGTATTTTTATTGTAGAAGTGTTTTAAACAAATGTGAAGGTAGAAATATTATTATATTGTAACGGCCAGAGCGCCGAGCGAATTCTGTTTTGTAAATCGCATTGTTGTCGTTGGAGCTTACACGAACACGTGTATTAGATAGATGCCAGAAAGGACCAGATCAAACTAGGAAGTGCTTTGGCAGGGTTTATTGCTGTGTTTGAAAGCCTAGCTAGTTAGGAGTGTTTTACTAATAGTTACGGCAAAAGAAGTGTACAATTCTTTTGTCTGTGATATGTTAGGGTATTCATTTTTAACTTAGTTTCATTCCAAGTGTTGGTAACCGCTTACCTCTCAGCTAATTCAGCTTCGCGCTCTCTCGCGCCTGCGCGGTCTCAACCAGTTTTCGTTTTCGCTCACAGCGGCAGCCATGTTTTTATCCCTTTAAACATTACCTAAACAATTTAAGCAAAGTAACGTAAGTCTCAAAGTTTTAACGTAAATAATATCGATCTCGGTACTAGTATCTATCGTTCTGCCAGAGAAATTAACGTAATTCGCCTTGAATAAGAAAGTAGAATTTTGTGTTGTAAATTGCCTTCGCATTTACAGAGAATCAGCTGTTTTGAACGACATGCTGCGCGCTAGCAGCGCTACCCAGCTCCTTCACGTGTTCCACCTCGCATCGCTCACTCGCGCGCTGAGCGAAAATTTCATTTCACTTAACGTAACCTCATTTACAATTGTTTGCTAACATCGTTTTAAAATCCTTACCGTCATTTCACTGTCCACGGGGACCTAGTAATCTTACATAAAGTTAACGTAAATCTCAAGTAGAGTAAATCACAAGAATTGTTAACGTAAAACGCGTCGTTGTAAAATTCATATTGAAACGCAAATCATTTCGTAAGCGCGAGCCGCTACATTAACGTAAAAATCGTTCACCACGAGCGCGTTATCATTTTCATAAAACGTTATCCAAAAGCAATTCTTTCATTAAAAACGTTAACGTAAGTAAATCATTTAACGCAAGTTGCGTCATATTAAACGAACATTAGTAGTTCAATTCAAATATAAGGGAGTTCATTAACATATCATTTTTCACCCTCTCCGAGAGAGAGAGAGAGAGAGAGAGAAAACCAGAACCCAGTATTTACGAAGCCAAGAGTACTACATCTTACCATTAATTATAGCATGCAGAATTAACATTATTTTAGTCTCTTGTGTCTTTCATTTACACAGCGTGATACGTACGCGCATGTGTCCATTGCAGTTTGCAAACATTTATTTATTTCATTTACCGAGTACTTCAGCGAGTGGACTGAGCCATTTCTTAAAAATTTACCCCAATTGATCCTGTCATGTTGCCCCAGAGTGGTCTTTTTCATTTTCTTTATCACGAAAGACTTGCGTATACCGCAAGCACAATTCGCACAGTGTGCCACGCCAATTCATTACTTCCAGACAGGGAAGTCGTTACCAGTTTAGGACTGGCCACCACCAGTGCACGTCAGGTCTTACCATTTCACAGTGCCACTAATTCTTGACCCTGTCCATCGACTGGCTGCTGAAGTACTCCCACCTTTTACTTTCTCTCCTCCACTATTACCCTCTGCCATGAGCAGTGCCATTTCACTTCGGTATACTTAAGTATACTGCATGTAGTGTCCGGGACACACCAGCACGATACCAGTGCTCCAAGGAACGCCTCCTCATAAGTGCCGCGCACCTGTACAGACGTACAGGTAGCCCATTCCAACGTCTCCCAAGTTGGGAACGCCCGTAAGTGTGACGTACACAGCACACTTCATTCGATTTTTCCACCTCATCAGAAGGTGCCAGTCAAAAAGTGCCACCGAGCACCCAGTCTTTTCACTTTTCATTACCACATTGCAGAACCCATTTCCAAGTGAGTGCCACTTTCCACAGTAGGCACTCCTATTCCATTCAGTACCCTTCCTGGCCATTATTTTCATTTTCTTCCGAGCCTCTACTGTAGCCTAAGGGAAATGTCTTCCCCTGCTTCCCGCGACTTCTTTGCCAGAGAGCTAGAGAAGCTCGGAGCCTCATAACTCTGGGCAAGGAGGCTGGTTACTGGACCAGCACTAGACCCAGTGGATAAAGGCGCAGCAGGCTGCCGCGCGCCTGCAAGAAAAGGAGGAAAGGGAAAACCAGAGAAAAGCCAGAGAAGCAGAGAGAAAAGAAAGAGAAGCAGCAAGGAAGGCAAGGGAAGAGGAGCGAAAGCATGAGCTCGCTCTAAGGAAAGAACAAGAAGGAACTCGACATCAAGCGGGAGAAGGCCCGTAAGGAGAGTATCCTAGCTCAAGCCACTCTGCCAGCTTCCAGCCCTGCACCCCCTGTCTCTCTTAGTCCCGCCGTCTCTGGTCAGCCTGACATCCTTTCTATTTGTGAGCCTGGTCCTGATCCAGTGCCGGAGATAGAAATTCCTGCCGCATCCTGCCAGCCTCTTACCATTTTACCGCCTACCTCCTCCCTTTTGGAAGAGGTAAGCCCACCAGTTAACCCCGGACTTGCTTCCGAGGATGATTCAACGGAGGTTCCCTTAACCTCCCCACGTCACATCACTGCCAGAGAGGACTCTTCATCTGTGCCAGAGCACACTGCCAGCCTTGGTGACTCCGCAGATTCGCAACCTGTGGGGCCATCTCGGCCTTATCATCCAGTGCCACGGAAGAGGTTCTGGAACAAGTTCTGCCGAGACTGTGGCCGCAAGGGTCACATGTCTGCAAATTACGGAGGGTGCGCGAACCACAATATTCCGGTCATCGCAATGGCCGTCACCAATCCTTCTTCTCTAGGACCCCCAGCTAAGGGCCCTATAACCGTCGCACCCCTCCAAAGCCATTATCAGCCAAGCCACGTCAGAGCCTACGACGACTCTGGCGCTCAAATCTCCCTGATACGGGAAGATCGAATCCCCCGAGGGGCTAACGTCGATAGACGTCATTTAATAACCATTGAAGGTATCAATCACATTAAACTGATCCTTCCGACCGTCCAATTGAGGGTCACCAGACCTAGTTTCTCCAAGGTATGTACTCTTGCAGTTGCAAGCTACATTCCAGGAGGTTACGACCTCCTCCTAGGGCAAGACATGAAGTCTCCCTCGCATTCCAAAAAGCCTAGGGGTCCTAACCCCACGTCCAATCACTCTAAAGCAAGGAGTAATCGAAATTTTACCTCCTCCAGGAAGTACAACCACCAACAGTCTCCCTCGTTACCAGGAAGGGAGATTGATCATTCACAGTTCCGTTGCAAAACCTGCAACGTAATAGGGCACTCTACTAATTGGCCTAGGTGCCCTAGCCGACTATCAGCAGCGGACACTGTCCATGTTCCACAAGGCCTAGCCTTCAACCAGAGACAGGAGCCTCTGTCTCCCATTTCCAAGGGCACGCTGAGAGGTATTGCACCTCCGGTACCCGCCACAGGTCCAGTCGACCTCAACTCTCTGCCAGTGCCACTTGGCAGCACTGAGCAGTACCAAGCTCCGTCCAGCCTGGACGTAGAGCCACCACCGAACTTGACTTCTGCGCCTGGCCCCGAGCTAGTGCCGGCGCCTAACCTACCCAAGGATCCTCCTACAGGAGATCCTCCAACAGGCATGGAGCTTACCGCAGCCCATGGCCAATCACTAGTTCCGTCTTCTTCACCCTCACCACTGTCGCCCGAGGATGAACCTCCGGCAGACCTCACCTTCATACCGCCTCAGGCTACCACTGCCTTTTTCCTGCTCCTGCCGGCGTTTCTGGCCTTTCCCCAGAGTCGGTGCCGCCGTCTACTCCAAGGACTGGTATAGCCAGGTCCTGGGGGAATAAGAAGAAGAAGAAGAAGAAGGGACGTCATTAACAAACTAACACAAAAGAGCCACATGCTCTCCTTGACACCTGTGCCCGAGGTACAGTGTCGCATTCATTTGCAGAATGATCCTGGCACCTACCCAGAGAAGGTAGCCAGCCTGATCTCTGCCAGTAGAACTAACCCTCTAACCCCTAGAAATTGTGATACTAACACTCATGTAAATGTCATAACTACCTCATTGCATTTCCCTCCTGGTAATTTAAAACACTCATCATCCCCAACGCATCATTACCTCTCATTATGTATTTTAACAGTTCCGTCGCTGAACTACTGCTGTGCGTACCACACTCTGGAATGATTGCGTCTTCATTTAACTGTATTGAGTAGGTTAGGCTAATGATTTAGTACCAGGGCATTAGGTTAGTAGCAAGTAGAATTTTCAAGTAACCTTATCTAGGGGTAGAGTAGACTGTCGTCACAAGACAACCTGTAGTTGTTTATTAGGCTAGACTACATCACTATATTAAGTTAGTACACTTAGCATCTTTGCCTATAAGTTAGGTAGGCCATTGTAGTCAGCCGTATCGCTGCTCAAAAAACTTCAAGTTAGAGTAGGAGAACTGGGTTGTCGAGGCGATCAACTTATTTAAGCCAAGACCTTCACGCCCGAAAGGGAGTGAATGCCTTCTTAACAGGGGGAGCTGCTACGTTTATAGAACGCCTCGCCTTCCCAGCAGAGTTTTAGTTATATTTAATTATAAAAGTAGCAGCCATGCTTTCTCCTGAAGCGACTGTTGTTGGGAGAGTGGGGATGTCGTAGGAATGATATTTCCGGTCTGACGGAAGCTTAGGGTAAGAGAGGCAGGTCACAAGAGTAGCTAGGCTTCGAGATGGATTTTAGGGACTTCTACAATAAGACCTATTTTCCTTCCCAATTTGCTGGCGTTGTGTTTACCACCTTTCAGGCAATGCTCGAGGCGGTTTTTGGAAGCCCCGTGATTCGAAAGCAAGGAGTATCGCCCTCAGTCGGCTGCTAGACGTGATCTCGGACAGAGGTCAAATTGCCAGCCTCCCAAAATTAGGCCTACCCACGTCGTGCTGGTGGACCCGGACCCCAGACCTGAACAGAGGTCGGACCGCATTCTTCTCCAAGGATACACAGAATATTGCATAAAGGTACGTCTGAAAGTGTAAACTTCAACCCAGCACCTTTTACTACCATACGACTCTTGCTAAATTCATTTCCAATTCTTATTTTACCCCTTCTACATCAGAAGCCCTTTGTCCTCATCGGGCCACGTGCTCCCCTTTGTGACTTGTTAAAGACCAAGCTTTCGTGTATACCTCAGTGAACCATTCGAGTTTACCTTCCCCAATGTTAGGGAATTAATCAGCCTTAATCAAAGCAAGAAGTCATTTTTTCTTTTATGTCGTTTAATCTGGGATTCTTTTCCAGATTCCATGAGTCACGTGCCGTCTCTCTGCCGCAAGTGTGCATTAACCCACGTGAATGAAAACCAGCTTGAATTGAATGAGACTATAAGCCCCAACGTGGGGGGCCCATATCATTTAACTTTTCTCCAGGCCAGCACGGGCCTTTGTGTAAATAAATAGTTTTAAAGTAACGAGCTGAGTTTTCTGGCGACCTTCCCTCTAGAGAAAGAAATCAATAATAATCAGTTTACGGTAAGTTCAAGCAATTCCCCTCTTGAAATCCCTAAAATTGCTTCCGTTTACGTATCTAGTCTCTCACAGGGACCCTATATACGTAAGAATATATAATATATATATCTATATATATATATATATATATATATATATATATATATATATATATATATATATATATATATATATGTGTGTGTGGGGGGGGGGGGGGGGGGAAGAAGGGGGTGAAGCATAACAATCATGAGCAACAATACTATATGGTTTCCAGGCAGCTTACAATCGAAACTACCGGAAAGTTTGCGAAACCTCAGTGGAGAATGAACACAGAAGCATAACCTAAGAATAATTGTTTATGATAATAACCAATAAGAAATCAGCTGCTAGAAATGAGGATTTCTTGGAGTACCGAGCCAAGATGAGTAATTTGATTGTATGGGTAGAATGGAAAAACAACGTATTAACACCGACAAGTCAGCAGGAGGCCGTGTAAAATGCCGTGATAACATCTCTTTTCAATCTTATTAAAATATGAGCAGAAATGGAAGAATATATTCTCCTTCCTAGGTACAAACTGGTTGGACGACAAAGTTTCATTCTTGATTCATTTAACCGACAAAAAGGACAAGAATCAAATCGAACTCATACGATGAACTCAGTCTGAAGCTTGCCAAAAATATACAAGAAAGCGGAGGAAATCTTTTACTGTAATATTCCCCACAAGCTTGTTTGTCTTGTGTGGCAAGAGGTTTATGCAAAATCACGTCCAGACTGCTTTCAAAAAGCACCGAGTTGTGTTAGTCGGATTTGTGTGCAAGGATATCCCTCCCTTTTGCTTTGTGCAGACTCTACACAGAACTCGTTTTTCATTCCAGACAGAGCTTTAAGATCAGTCAGATTGAATGGGAGGCAGAGGAAGGCACAAACGAAAACAACGCTTAGTTGCAGAATACCAAGTGGGTGTCCAAAAGTGTCCAAACGGAAGTACGGTGTTCGTGGTTCTAGCCTTAGCATCGTACGCTAACAAAGAATGTTCTAGTTTTACTTCAAAGACTTATTCATTTTCTTTTGGCAAAACATTTTGTTTTTACTGAAGAAACCAATATAACTCCTCTTACCCTGAGAGAGAGAGAATTTCTAGTTTCATGATCGTGTGTTAATGAAATATTTTCTACTTTCATTTCGATGACGTTCCCCTTTACTCTTGGCGAACATTTTGTTTTTATTGAAGAGAACACATAAAACATGTTTTACCCTTGGAGAGAGAGAGAGAGAGAGAGAGAGAGAGGCGGATGAATTGGTCTTAACCACCATAGCTATCATCCAGTTATATTCTCTTCTGCGTAGCTTCCCCGCGTATCCAAACGCAATGAAAGTAAACACAAATGGAACTGGTGGCTTTCAATGCCAAAAGGTAAGTTGTTTGTGAGACCTATATCAATATCCATTTAATTGCAAAATAACAAGAAACAAAGCGTGTTCTTATCTACGTTCAAGGTTAAGCGCTGAAGGATGTTTTTCTTCAATCAATGAGAGAGAGAGAGAGAGAGAGAGAGAGAGAGAGAGAGAGAGAGAGAACTTAGCTATCCCGCCATAGATTGAGAATGCACGAGCCTTTTGTTGGACTTTATTTAAAAACCTCATTCTCCGGTAAATAGAACTTCGCTATATTTTTCTTTCGTTATTCACGTGTGCAATATTTCTCTGTATCATGGCTATCATTTTTTCAAAGTTGCTTTCGTTCCTTTTCATCAACTTTTTTTTTTATATTAAGAATTACTGAATGCTGATGGACTCCAATAGGGTATTATGCAATTCAGTGACGCCAAGTACGGAATACACACACACACACACACACAGAGAGAGAGAGAGAGAGAGAGCATGTCTGTGATAAACTTTCAAAGTTTCATATTTACCTGAAGCCTGTTCTGACCAGATTTTCACCTTCACTCCAGCCACGTCTGCTAAACTTTTATTGAATCAACTAACGACGCCATTTTGAAATCCGTGGACGTAATCAAACTGAAATGTCACCTCCAAGTTTTGCTCCTAATCAAGAATGAACGCCTATAAGTCTTCTCCTGATTAACAAGGAATATATCCGTATTTAAAGTCTTGATGAAGCCTTACGGTATCTTCTGATCAGAAGATGAATGCAATTTAGCATCGCCGCTCTTCGGGTCGGATTGAAATACACAGCGAGGAACCCAAGACAAAATCTCATCAGTGCTAATGACCATCGAAAGGAAGCAATCCCTGAGCAACAATTTAGTTGTTTGCAATACACCAATGAGAATCAGGATCCTTTATCAGCGAAAAGGGAGACATAATCTAGAAACTTCGACGGAGGCGTCACACAAAAAACCTGATTACTGTTTCAAATACGTCTACTATTCGGGACTCGAATTCACCATGAAGGGCTGCCATTCAGCCAGAAACATCGCAGTCCCCTTTAATTCCTAAACTAATTCAAGAGACGGCGGCAAGTTCCAGTCCCACGGGCGTTACGGTCCTATGGGCGTTACGTAACGTCACCGAAACTCAGCTGGAAGTAACTTTATTCTGCGTAATTATAGAGACTGTTGGTGAGTAAGGCCGAATCCCAGAGTGGATTACTTGGCTATCATATTTGTCATACGGAGGTATTTTAAAGCCTACATTATTATTATTATTATTATTATTATTATTATTATTATTATTATTATTATTATTATTATTATTATTCCAAAGTGGTAAAGAACCGCCAAGTGAGTGCATATTACACTAGCAATGTTCAACCGTTGATTTGTTTAAAGTGACAATTTAAAACCAAATGTGGCATGTGATGTAGCGGACAGGAAGACTACTTTAAAAGATTAGTTTTACGAGAAAATAAAAATATAGAATAAACATTACGAAACGGAATGTACCGTGATAACCATTAAGGGTGACAAAGCACGTACAATTTATAGTCGACCAGCAGTTGGACAAAATGGGAGAGCGCCCTCTAACTCAATAACACAATTTTTATTTGGGCAACTATGGTTCAACCATATCAAATGAAGATTTTTAACTATTTTGTGGCTATATTAGTCTTCATCTTGAAGATCAACACTTTCCATAAGTCACTCTATATTACTGAACGTTTCAATACTTGCATAAACATTATATATACTATTGTTAATAATCAGAGCTTCCATTTTTTTTCTTTTTAGAAGTTAGTGTACCAAAATATAGCATAATTCGATAAGTTTAACAGTTCTTGAGAACAAGATCATAAAACTGTACTATATAAAAAAACACAACGTAATTATTAACTTTTTGTGACTTTAATCAATAACACTAGATTACAGCATGAGGAGTTAAGGCCACACATTTCCTGGTGTATACTACAATGCTCTAAAAATGACTGGGGTAAGATTTCCTGGCAATTTTCAATTCCTAAAAGTAAAATTCTGCTAAATGTTTTGTGAAATTGTCTTTAAATTTTCAAAGCGGAAATGTAGATACTGCAAGGGGATGTAACTTGTGTTATAACTCCTATCAACGCCCTAAACAGTAGCAGCCACATAGCACATCTGCCAACAACTGCTGTAGAGGGTAATATTATGCAGGTGTCAAGAGATCTCTTTCCAGAGATTCACAAAACAGGTAGAGAAGAAAGAGATCAGTAAAGATCAGTTCGCTACAAGAAAAAAGAACAAAATGAATCAGTCCCCTCACTCATACCTCATCCACAACGACGGGCATATTTTTAATCAGAGAGAGAGAGAGAGAGAGAGAGAGAGCAGAGAAGAGAGAGAGAGAGAGAGAAGAGCGAACTATTAATAGAACTGCACCCGGTTCACTGACCTCTTCTTTCGAAGTCAGAGGGAGAGAGGGAGAATAATTGAAGGATCCGGGAAAAATAGTGATCTCTCTCTCTCTCTCTCTCTCTCTCTCTCTCTCTCTCTCTCTCTCTCTCTTATATTGCAAGTGTTTTTCTTAAATATCGATTTTCTTCGTAGGCAAGTGTCTCTTTCGAGTAACACTGGTAAAGAAACACTGATGGTTATCATTATTTGAAGAAAATAAAATACATCTTGTTTGTGTGAACATTATTTTATGATGTAGTGTCTCAGAACAAGATGATATTACACTTTAAATTTGAATGTTTGCAGTAAGCTACCAGTGTCAAATGAGCTGTCATACATGTCTATTAAGACACCCCTCCTCTGATTATTTGGGGTCAATAAGACAGATTGAATTTAATGCTGAAATGAAAATACGTCACGTTCGGTTAACGTTAACCGAAATAGTCTGCTCGTGTTAAGAAGTGGTTATCCAAGTAACGGAGTGAGGAAAGAGGGGGGGGGGGGGGGGTGGTTAGTGGGTAGAGGGGTAGGTTGTTGGTGAAGGGATAGTTCAGTAAGCATAAAGTCTTCGTTAACCCGAACGAACTTTGGTTACTTGACGGATATATTGAGGGAAAGTTGGCTCGTTCGAAGTTCTGGGCGTGAACTTTTTTTTTTTTTTCGACGTTCGGTCGTCTCTCTCTCTCTCTCTCTCTCTCTCTCTCTCTCTCTCGGTTTTGGTTGTTTGGCTTTTCCTTACCGTCGTCCTCGTCGACGGCCGAGTAATTCCAAACTTCAGGACGAGCGGTCAGGTCTTGGAAGTTTGGTTCTAAGTTTATTAGGAGAGTTATGCTTCCAGGTTAGAAGGCTATTTTGTGCTCTAGTCGAGGCTAGACATCTAGTATATACTCATTCGCATTCACCCAAAGAAAAAATTCCATGTTATGCTTTCGAAATTTGAAAATGAAAAGTAAAGAAAAATCATGTGTTCACTTTTATTTCGGATCCAAAACGACTGAAATATATATTGATTGTACCATTGTGGAACTCCTATGAATGTTTGTTAACTGTTCATTTCATTGATTTTGAAATTATTTTTGTGGAAATTTAATTCGATCAAGCTTGGTGATTAGAAGTTTTAATTTTTTTCCCTCTTCTTCATCCTTCTTAGAACAATACAAAGAAGACAAAAAAATAAATATCACCTAAACTCTGAAAGGGATCAAGATATTTTAAAATTATATAATGCGCTTTTTGATATATGGCTGTAATCATTATATAGTACACTTTTTGTTATATAGTTGTAATTACATTTTTTATTAAAGTGATTCTGCCTTAACATGTTTTTTATGACCCTCAAAAGAGAGCACAGTATTCCCACTGACAAGTAGTGCCTAAATCTATCCTAGTTAATCTGAGGGTAGCAGATATTCTGATTAATTACCTGAAATATTGAATATAAATGTGAAAAGAGCAGGATCTGGTCTTTATTGCTGTCCAGGGATTAACATTTTCACTTATTTCACTTTCAAATAGCTGTAAACCTTCCCTCTCCAACTATTCAACTTTAAGTTATTTTCTGGTGTTCTGCAGTTCGCATTCCATTCATAATCTCTCTTTTTTTTTATCCTGGTATATTTTACCTACATGACACCTTTCCAGGGCTTTTTTATACATCCATCCATATAAGAGCATTGTACGGTCATGCTGACATCGCAAAACCCTCTGAGAGATCGACGCTTACTTATCTTGTATCCCTTTTATCATTACCCGTATTTTTCGCATCGGATTTATACTACGTAATTCTGTTGTCAGCTTCCTTCAAGTCCATCTGTGGCAAATCTGCTCTCAAGATAAAGATAAACTGCTCTCAAGATAAAGGCTTGATTAAAACGCTATCATCCTTGCCTTAACTCGTAATGCACTTCTACCAGACTTACAGTATTCTTCTCATAACACTTTGTCAAAACCCTGGAATTCGCCTCATTGAACTCCGCTGTCTTGTAATTAATGTCTTGTTTTCGCTACGACTCACGTCTTTCTGAATGCTTACCATGTGGCTTTTTCTCTTGTATCGTCGTCATTAGCGCGATTCTCTATTTTTTTTCTGCATCAACATTCCTGTAAAAATATAGGCTCAAACAGGGGATCATTGTGGATTTGGGTTAAGAGAAATCACAAAGGAACCCTTAGGTCTTGCAATAAAGCAGAACTGTCCTTAAAATTCCAGAAGGGGTCCAATAAATGTCCAAGTCGTCACCAGAGCACAAAAAATGAATGGTCATTTCTTCACCTAGATTAATCTCAGCAGTAACACAACGTCCGGCACTGAACTTGGAAGCTTTGTTAACGAAAACTTGACCTTGAATGTCGTATGCTAATAGCTAGGTTCTGACCTGATCTAAGGTCATCTAATTAAACTTTTTATATTAATTTAGTTTTATATATTATTATTACTATTAAAAGCCACAGTAGTGTTAAAATATATTATTGTACGATGCCGCTTCTGTGGCTTTTAATTGTCAATATTATGGCCTCGTTACAGAGGTTCCTCAACTCATTATTATTATCTTTATTATTATTATTATTATTTTTTTTTTTTTTTGCTCTATCACAGTCCTCCAATTCTACTGGGTGGTATTTATAGTGTGGGGTTCGGGTTGCATCCTGCCTCCTTAGGAGTCCATCACTTTTCTTACTATGTGTGCCGTTTCTAGGATCACGACTCTTCTGCATAAGTCCTGGAGCTACTTCAGATCCTCTAGTTTTTTCTAGATTCCTTTTCAGGGATCTTGGGATCGTGCCTAGTGCTCCTATGATTATGGGTACGATTTCCACTGGCATATTCCATATCCTTCTTATTTCTATTTTCAGATCTTGATACTTATCCATTTTTTTTCCCTCTCTCTCTTCAACTCTGGTGTCCCATGGTATTGTGACATCAATGAGTGATACTTTCTTCATGACTTTGTCAATCAACGTCACGTCTGGTCTGTTTGCACGTATCACCCTATCCGTTCTGCCATAGTCCCAGAGGATCTTTGCCTGATCGTTTTCTATCACTCCTTCAGGTTGTGCTCGTACCAACTTATTACTGCAAGGTAGCTGATGTTTCTTGCACAGGCTCCAGTGGAGGGCTTTTGCCACTGAATCATGCCTCTTTTGTACTGGTTCTGTGCAAGTGCCGGGCATTCGCTTGCCATGTGGTTTATGGTTTCATTTTTCGTATTGCACTTCCTACATATGGGAGAGATGTTATTTCCGTCTATTGTTCTTTGAACATATCGGTTCTTTAGGGCCTGATCTTGTGCCGCTGTTATCATTCCTTCAGTTTCCTTCTTTAGCTCTCCCCTCTGTAGCCATTGCCATGTGTCATCGCTGGCTAGTTCTTTAGTCTGTCTCATGTATTGTCCGTGCATTGGTTTGTTGTGCCAGTCCCTCTGTTCTGTCTGTCATTCCCCTGTCTCTGTATATTTGTGGGTCTTCGTCTACTTTTATTAGTCTTCTTCCCATGCACTCTTTAGCCACTCGTCTTCACTGGTTTTCAGATATTGCCCTAGCTCTGTTCTCGAGTTGACGCAGTCCTCTATACTTAGTAGTCCTCTCCCTCCTTCCTTTCGTGTTATGTATAGTCTGTCCGTATTTGCTCTTGGGTGTAGTGCTTTGTGTATTGTCATATGTTTCCTGGTTTTCTGCTCTATGCTGACGGAGTTCTTACTGCCTTCGTCTTATTCCACTATTCCTCGCGCTGTATCTGATTACTGGCACTGCCATGTGTTTATGGCTTTTATCATATTTCCGGCATTGAGTTTTGACTTGAGTATCGCCTTGAGTCTCTGCATATATTCTTTCCTATCTGATCGTGTCCTTCATTCTCTTGGTGTTTTATATCCCCTCCTTCCATTATTCCCAGGTATTTGTATCCTGTCTCATCTATGTGTTTGATGTTGCTCCCATCTGGTAGCTTTATCCCTTCAGTTCTCGTTACTTTGCCTTTTTGTATGTTGACTAAGGCGCATTTTTCTATTCCAAACTCCATCCTGATGTCCCCAGATACAATCCTTACAGTCTGGATTAGGGTATCTATTTCCTTGCTGCTCTTACCATACAGCTTGATGTCGTCCATGAACATCAGATGGTTGATTCTGTTGCCCTCTTTTCTTGAGTTGGTACCCGGCATCCATCTTCTGTAGTACTTTTGTCATGGGAATCATGGCTACTACGAAGAGTAGTGGGGACAGTGAGTCGCCCTGGAAGATCCCTCTCCTGATATTAACCTCTGCTAGTCTTATTCCAGAGCTTGCAAGTATTGTATTCCAGTTGCGCATTGTATTTTTGAGGAAGCTGATGGTGTTTTCCTCTGCCCCATATATTTTCAGGCATTCTATTAGCCATGTGTGTGGTATCATGTCGAAGGCTTTCTTATAGTCTATCCATGCCATGCTTAGGTTGGTTTTCCTTCTCCTACTGTTCTTCATTACCATTTTGTCTATCAGGACTGGTCTTTTGTGCCCCTACACTTCCTTCTGCAGCCTTTCTGTTGGTGGGGGATGGTGTTTGTCTCCTCTAGCTAGTTGTATAGCCTTTCACTGATGATACCTGTTAGTAATTTCCACATTATTGGTAGGCTGGTGATAGGCCTGTAGTTACTGGCTATATTTCCCTTACTCTTGTCTTTTTATTATTATTATTATTTTATTTTATTTTTATTTTTACTCTATCACAGTCCTCCAATTCGACTGGGTGGTATTTATAGTGTGGGGTTCCGGGTTGCATCCTGCCTCCTTAGGAGTCCATCACTTTTCTTACTATGTGTGCCCGTTTCTAGGATCACACTTCTTCTGCATGAGTCCTGGAGCTACTTCAGCCTCTAGTTTTTCTAGATTCCTTTTCAGGATCTTGGGATCGTGCCTAGTGCTCCTATGATTATGGGTACGATTTCCACTGGCATATCCCATATCCTTCTTATTTCTATTTTCAGATCTTGATACTTATCCATTTTTTCCCTCTCTTTCTCTTCAACTCTGGTGTCCCATGGTATTGCGACATCAATAGAGTATTTGTTACTTTCTTCTTGACTTTGTCAATCAACGTCAACTCCTGGTCTGTTTGCACGTATCACCCTATCCGTCCTGATACCATAGTCCCAGAGGATCTTTGCCTGATCGTTTTCTATCACTCCTTCAGGTTGGTGCTCGTACACTTATTACTGCAAGGTAGCTGATGTTTCTTGCACAGGCTCCAGTGGAGGGCTTTTGCTACTGAATCATGCCTCTTTTTGTACTGGTTCTGTGCAAGTGCCGGCATTCACTTGCTATGTGGTTTATGGTTTCATTTTTCGTATTGCACTTCCTACATATGGGAGAGATGTTATTTCCGTCTATCGTTCTTTGAACATACCTGTTCTTAGGGCCTGATCTTGTGCCGCTGTTATCTTTATTCCTTCAGTTTCCTTCTTTAGCTCTCCCCTCTGTAGCCATTGCCATGTGTCATCGCTGGCTAGTTCTTTAGTCTGTCTCATGTATTGTCCGTGCATTGGTTTGTTGTGCCAGTCCTCTGTTCTGTCTGTCTTTCTCCTGTCTCTGTATATTTCTGGGTCTTCGTCTACTTTTATCAGTCCCTTCTTCCCATGCACTCTTTAGCCACTCGTCTTCACTGGTTTTCAGATATTGCCCCAGTGCTCTGTTTTCGATGTTGATGCAGTCCTCTATACTTAGTAGTCCTCTCCCTCCTTCCTTTCGTGTTATGTATAGTCTGTCCGTATTTGCTCTTGGGTGTAGTGCTTTGTGTATTGTCATATGTTTCCTGGTTTTCTGATCTATGCTGCGGAGTTCTGCCTTCGTCCATTCCACTATTCCTGCGTGCTGTATCTGATTACTGGCACTGCCATGTGTTTATGGCTTTTATCATATTTTCCGGCGTTGAGTTTTGACTTGAGTATCGCCTTGAGTCTCTGCATATATTCTTTCATGATCGTGTCCTTCATCTCTTGGTGTTTTATATCCACCCCCTCCTTCCATTATTCCCAGGTATTTGTATCCTGTCTCATCTATGTGTTTGATGTTGCTCCCATCTGGTAGCTTTATCCCTTCAGTTCTCGTTACTTTGCCTTTTTGTATGTTGACTAAGGCGCATTTTTCTATTCCAAACTCCATCCTGATGTCCCCAGATACAATCCTTACAGTCTGGATTAGGGTTATTATTATTATTATTTTTATTATTATTATTATTATTATTATTATTATTATTATTATTATTATTATTATTATTATTATTATTATCATCAGTGCCATTTTCTAACCTTTTCATGCAGGACCAAAGTAACTGTTCTACTACAAATGTTTTTCTCAGGAAAACCACATTGAAGGACATAGGTTTTCTTCCCGATATATTTCTATATGTATAGCTGCGCCGAGGAGACAAATGGGCGAAAACGTGCTCAAGTAGAAGTTGTTTTAACTCCTTGCGTTATATGCCCTGAAGTAAAAGACAAAAACAAAGTTGTTGACCGACGATGCGTTGCCATGGGAGTGTTGTGCTTCAACGCTACGGAAACATTGATACGAAACCCAGTCTTCAGGAATAGTATTCATGTATATATATATATATATATATTATATATATATATATATATATATATATATATATATATGTGTGTGTGTGTGTGTGTGTGTGTGTGTGTGTGTGTGTGTGTGTGTGTGTGTGTAGGTAATATATATGTATATGTATATATATATGTTCTGGTGATAATCATCCGCTTCGCTTCATTTTACCTATTTACGAGAAGTACACAGTGATTTTTAATCAGTTACAAAAACACCAAATTCATTAAGCAATAAAATTGACTAATGAACAGTTTACAATCACTAAAATTACATTACATTCTTTTACTCAAAGCGCACATAATGACACAAAAAATACATGATCTGCAGTGCAGTATTACACTTCGGCAGTTGATAAACCTAAAGAGTTCTGTTACCACAGTCAAAATGTATATAATGCTATTTTGAATTATTAGTGTTCCTTTCAATTCAGCAAAAGGTACCAAGTGATGACTATGAGTGCTCTGAGATTCTTAAAAAAAATCATGTTTATCTGAAATTTGGCCATCTTTGTAATTGAATATGAAGTGATTTAGACCCTATATTATTAGATCAAAAGTCCTTAATCAAGAGTAGTATAGACTTTGATTAATTGCGGTAGAGTAAGCACAGAAACTTCTGTCCGTTTATTATGAATTTGTTTATCATTTGAGGACTGTGTTTGCAGCTATGCATTCGTGTGCACAAGCCCACTGACACTCACACACACATGAACGTAAGCATCAAACCATAAGCAATTGATTGAAACACCCAGTGAATATTTATAACAAATGCATGGAAATACTGTTTTAAGAATTCATCGTCTCCACTTCATTGAATATTACACTAATTCCAGTTGAAAATCTCTGGGCGAATTAAGAGGAAAATCCAAAACCACAAGAAAATGAAGGAGAAATTCACTAATGGAATTTAACGGCGGATAATGGACAAACTCTGTCAGAGGGAAAGGCTTAGAGAAGACAACGGTGAGGCCCAACTTTTAAAAGAATAGTCAAGTAAATAAAAAAAAAAAAGACTGGATGGGTGAGGGAGGGGGTCGGGCTACTTGCAAAGTACCCAAGAGTTGATTAAAGTTGTAAGATATATTGCAGTCAGCGTAGAAGTCCAATTCTCGTCGAATTTCATTGCGACCTGGCAATTTAGAAGGAATACATAATGCGCTAAAGAGAGGAAATGAGTCTATATATATTCACAGCATTAGCTAACCGTCTTGGAGTATGAGTGTGTCTTCAGGGAGAGAGAGAGAGAGAGAGAGAGAGAGAGAGAGAGAGAGAGAGAGAGGATGAAAAATGTGCATATTTATATCACTGGAGTACCTTTATTAGTTGTCGGACAATTTAAATATGCTAGTCATTCATGAGGGATATAAATGAATGAAATTCGTAGAATGATAGTTACAATGCAACATGTTTATCCTCAAGTTGGAGATCAGTATTATTGACATCCTGATGTTTATTTCTGTTATATACTGTATTTGGAACAATTTGAGACCTTTAAATATATTCTGATTGTTTAAGACATTATTTTCATTTTTGCTATTTTAGTAATTTTCCTGTTAAAATTATTTCAAAGCTCTTTGCATATTAGAAAAGTTTAATTAGTGAGGAATTTGTCAAAACAAAAGAAGTGTTGAAATGAATAGTGCATGACAGGATTGGCCAGAGTGTTTTAAAATGGTTCAGTCATGTGGAAAGAACAATGAAACATACATTGAATCCAAGAGTATACATCTGGAACTTTTAGGAGGATAGAGACGCCTTTAATTTACTGGACAGATCAATTGGAAGGGGTAGACACAGAAGTGGTTTCGGCATCCATGGAGTTTGAGAGCACAAGTAAGATCAGTTTGAATTAAACCGTATGTGCAGATGGTTTGATGTGTTGCTGGTGAGTCTTCTTTGTAGGTATGTGAAGATGTTATTGTTGGAAAGGTTACTGTGAACATTGGCTGGTCCACTTTTTTTTATATCGTGCATTTTGTAAGTCATCATTCCATCTCATTCAAAACAGGGTCAGCAAGTAATTATTTTTACCGACCCAAGTGATTTTTTTCCTTGGAAAGTATAGATATATATTCGTGAACAGCCACTTCCAAAAATATTCCAATCGGCTGCTTGAAAAAATGCTTTTTATGTAAATAATGAGTGTTTTTTGTATATACCTCGGGGATAAGATGGAAATATATGTTGATTTAAAACAAAATTCTGTACCTGGATGGTATTAAGAAGATTAGCGAATTGTCTGAGCGAGAGACCTATATAGCTTATGTCTAAGTTATGATCATTCCATTCGTTCAGCTTCCGCTCTTGTTTACGGAAGAGTAAATGTTCAATGACCCGCGTGTACTTAACATGCAAGAGGTGCAATAGATATAATGTGGGTTTCACAAGTATCCCCGAAGAATACACGGACGCCAGATCGGAAGAAAAATAGAATTGACTTAGAATTTGAAGTGATGAACATCAAAATTACGTCTCCTAATGACTGCCAGTAACTTAACTGACCACTTATCCTGTAGTTCCCAATTTGGTAATTTTCTGCTTTGTTAGGACAGTTTCGGTGACTACCATATAGTACCTTACAAACCATTATCTTTAGAAGATAATAGATATATCTTCTTTATCTGGATTTTTTTTCCACTTCTATGTGGGGGTCGATGTTTCTGACAGCTTTTTTCGCCTGGCTCGGTCAGGCCCATCGTCTCTGACAATTGGTTTTCTATCAGATCTTTTCTAATTACATTTTCCAACTTCGCTTTTTCCTCTTCCTCTCTCTATCTCTCCCATTTGCATCACTCTCCTCCCCACAGATGTTTCATCCATTACCATCACATGGCCATACCACTGCAGTCTTCTTTCCTGGACCTTCTTTGATAGTTCTACGACTTTCGTAGTTCCTCAATATTCTTTCATTCTTGATACTCTTCATTTTTGTGACTCCACACATCCACATGAACATTTTCATCTCTACCGCATCCACTTTCTTCTCTTGCTCTCTCTTTCCCGGCCATGTTTCTGCTCCACACACCAAAGCTAGTCTCACTACTGTCTTATACACTATTACTTTAACCTTTTATATTAATTCTGCGGTCGCACCAAACACCTGACATCTTCCTCCAATTTTTCAATCCAGCCTGCACTCTGTGTGTTATTTCTACATCCAAATCTCCATCATCAGGTACTGCTGAACCAAGATATCTAAATTTTTCTACTAGGTTTAGCCTTGTCCCTCTCATACTAATCCCGGAGTCCTGATCTTCATTAAAACTTAAGTATTCGGTCTTCTTTCTACTGATCTTTAACCTCTATCTTCCATTACCTTCCTCCATTGGTCTAGTTTTAAGTCTTCTACCCTTCTGGTGGTGCGGCATAACACGATATCATCAGTAAACAATACCCACCAAATAACAGATATATAATTGCGCTGAAAATGATGTGCACTATTTTTTTTTTTACGGGGAATTCATTCTTCACATTTCACTAACAATTTTGCCCTCAATTTATTTCTTTATTAATTTTGTAGCATGTCCTCCTTACCCTCTCCTAAATTTCATCAGCGTCATATTCTCTAATCGTCGCCCCTTCATTCATGTAATTACTGGTGATTGACAGGCTATTTACCCCATAATAGCTTGCTGTTCTGTTAGATATTAGATTAACACGAGATGACCTAATACCTGCTGAAGGCCATATGTGTATATTTGATTAGGAATGTATGTGAGACGTATGGCAATATTCCTTATATAAAAGAAAGCAAATGGAACCCATTTTTATTGTGTAGAGAGCGAAGGTGGCGAGAAAAATGCCCTAATGAACTTTCATCTTCAAACATGGAGGAAATGAGAACGGTATGGAATATTGACCTGACTGGCGGAATCTTGACCTTTCCACATCCAAGGTGTGTGTGTGTGTGTGTGTGTGTGTGTGTGTGTGTGGGGAAGATTGCGAAGCCTCCTGTGGTCAACGAGGACGAATGGGTGGAGAGTGATGTCAGAATTATTAATAGACTAAACATTCTTCTAGGGCCTTCCATGGCCAATGACTGTAATTGTTCATTTGCTTGAAAGAACTCTCTTGGGAAAAGGGCTTGAGGTCGAAGATCACAAAAAAAGAAACACACACACACACACACAACCGAGCTCTGAAGTAGGTCACTGTTCATAGAAATCTGAAGACAGAAGGCAATGATATCGAATAGTCAGAGAAGTTAAATGAACACGAATTTCTAAACCCATCTTATATTCAAGGCTAAAAAAAGGGAGGCATAAAAAGATAACATGTGAAAAAAGGAGGTCAAAATGGGAAAATGCAAAATACATAACATCAGGGGTAAAATATGCGTTCTTAAAAGCAACTTGAGAAGTTATTAAAATTATTGTAAATATAAAGAAAGATGGGTAAGGATACCAACAAGCTAAGATTTAAGGTGATTTAGCAGTCATTTCAAGACTTCAA
>NC_061094.1:66593621-66598621 GCF_015104395.2 Macrobrachium nipponense
GTTCATTGTTTCTGTATGAAAATGTAAATGATTAGTATTGGTATCATTACTCTCTAATGGTTTGTGTTTGCGAAGGTATTATGAATGTGATCGCCTACGTATACCTCACTGAGATACTCTTGGTTCACGCTGAGAGTTGACTTTATAAATAAAATTAAATAAATTAAGCACGTACACAAATCGAGCAATGTATAGCTTGAGTTCAAAAGACTTAGTAGTAGTAAGTGTTGTTTTTCTTGCCATTTAACTGGACTTTCACAAATGTTTAAAAAAAATTTCCAATTATATCTTGAATAATATTGTGCGTGGCAAAAAAATATTCTCCTTTTCCTAACATCTAGTACATTCTAGAGATAGATGTTAGTCTTGCCCATGCTTTAAGAAAAGCGTTGCCTTGGCAAATCATTCGCATTGCAAGATCTAATGGTGGTGAATACTCGGGAGTCCAGCTTTGGTCACGGTATTCTAGAACGGTTTAGTTAGAACACTGAGCCTCAGAATGAGATATTGTAGGCTCGGCAGACTTGTGCTCAATTCAGGGTAAATGGAGACCTGAGAATGTTCGTAACGTCACAGTAAAATTACTAGAACGTTTGAATCTCTGGTTAATTCTAACCGTATTTTCAGTTCATGAATATATTAATGTTTGTTGAGAATACTGGCATTATTTCCTAATACGGCAATTCGGAAGTGTCAGATTTTACAAAAAGCATTTTTCTATTTACTTGCTTGAAAAAGGCACGATGTAATTTGTTCCTTTACTGGACTGGCCGTAATGGCTTCAGATCTCAATCTCGTGATCATCATTTCATCCCAATTAAAGTTAACTATTGCTTGAAAGAGCGCTAAGAGAACGTTGGAGTGTTTATTGCTGAAGGCCCGAGAGAATGCTTTAAATAAGATTCTATAGTATTGCTAATTTTTTTCGTGCCAGGATGCCTTCGGTAATTAGAACTTACATCTTTTTTCTTATATTTTTTCTTTCATGCTTACTTAAATACATACACATAACATACATACATACATACTTTATATATATATATATATATATAATCATCAATATATATATATATATATATATATATATACATATATATATATAATATATATATATATATATATATATATATATATATATATATATATATATGTGTGTGTGTGTGTGTATATATATTATATAATGTGTGCAGGGTGTGCATACCCTATTTTCATTATATTTAATGATAGCTGTATGCTATTCCATGACACGGCAGTTTTGGGAAGACCTAGTACCCGAACAATTTTCTCTCCAGGGAACAAATCTGAATGGTACTGTCGAAATGAGGTTCTTTTCTCTCGTGTAGTCTTATTCAGCAAACGGCGCTCCGTGCAATAGCCAAAACCTTCGAATTCTATCAGAAAACCGAATGCTTAAGTCGAGGTATCTTCTAGACTTTTAGGTACAAAAGAGCAAAATCGTCCTCTTAGTGAGAGCTCCTTAGGTGAAATCCAAATGCTAGGCAGAAAATTCACTCTTATTCTACATTATCTGGTTCTTACATTTATCCACGTAGATAAGTTCAAGTTGAATGAGTTTACCGCATTTTAATTAACCTTAAATAGTTCAGAAATAGCTATAGTGAATACATTTTGATATTAACGATTTTGTATGTTCGAAGCCGCTTGTTATGGAATGGTTACTGTTCTTATTTTGCTTAGAAAATATGATTAACGCATGGGAATCAAGTACAATTTGTATATAGAGGGACAATTGGTGCTATTATATGCTCATCTTTAAATGGAAGGTATGAATGTCGCGGGTTGCAACAAGGGCGAAACATTATGAAACATGAAACTAATGCAGTGCTTAAAAACACGATTAATGACATTTTTAGGGAGACAACATTTTAACAGCAGAGTAGGTCAACAGCTGATTTTTCTTTTCTCTTATCAAATCAAATCCGAACATCAAACAATCCCTGTGATTGAGTTATGCAACCGAATACTAATTTCAGCGGAGACTTCGTCTGATGTAGACTCTGGAACCGATTCGCAGATCCAAGAACAAATTAGCCCGATTGAAGTACGAGGAGAGGCTTCGTAAAATTCAAGGCAGGGGATTTCAAAGTGTCCTGAGTTGCGTTTCAGCCCCGGAACAGCGAACTCTCGCGAAAGGAGACGAGGACGAAGGGAAGGGAAGGAAGGAGGTGGCAAAGGTTCCTGACGCCCCGACAACCTCATTTGCATCCTTTATATGGAAATGAATCCGTTTCAAATACGCTCAGATCCTCACTCAAATCTAATTATAGAGTCTGAGGAACCATGATTGCAGTCAGAGAAATACATTAAAAAGTAACTTGGACGCGTTAATGAGGCTGTGAATGTTCTTCGTGTGTGTGTGTGTGTGTGTGTGTGTGTGTATGTGTGTGTGTAAAGGCCAGTTTATTGGTTGTATATTTTTTTTTATCTATGAGAGTTTATATGTAGACATTTGAAAACAAGAAGGTGCCCCTCTGTAAGAAATGGCCCAAAGAATATAGGGAGACCCTGGGTATTACGTTGCAGAATCTTGCTTTACAAAATGGAAATCTGCTTCCATAAATTGGTTGATTGATTGATTTATGTATTTTTTTCTATTTTCAGGTAGCCTTCCACCACCAGGCAACAAGCTAAAGACATCACGTTCATATTTTCTTCAGGTATTCCATAAATACTCATAACTTTCTTGTTGCACTTATTGTGATTCCATCAGTAAATCCAGGAATTTGCTATTGAATTTACCCAGTATAAACAACGAGGCAATATCTTCAAGAGCGCCAATATACTGAACGCCGTAACCAATTTTCCCGCCCACATGAACTTCCAATAACGCCCAGTCTACGTTATCATTATACCTTTTTTGTCTCCTCTTGTTTATCCAGAGAAAGAATTTTCCGCATGGAAAAGTAAATAAGAAAAATAAGTATGTCATATATAAGCAGAAGACAGTCAATTTATTTTGAAGAAAGAAGTTATCTTTTTGTAGAAGGGAGTGTCACCCTTCACCTTTTGGGTCTGAATCTACGGTTAGTGATAGGGTAGCCGTTTCTCAATTTCGTAAGGAGAGAGAGAGAGAGAGAGAGAGAGATGCTATTTGACGAATGAATCATTATCTTGTCGAAGTCGAAGCCTTTCCTTTATAATATCCTTCATAATATGGTAGTGTAAATCTCTCTCTCTCTCTCTCTCTCTCTCTCTCTCTCTCTCTCTCTCTCTCTCCTCTGGACTGCAACAGTGCCATTAGCTGACCATCAAGTAGCTAACTAACCACCGAAATGTCAAGAGTAAAAAAATAAAAAAAAAAAAAAAAGTTTTAACAGAACGTACCTGCGTGGGTGAGCTGAGAGTTCAGAAAAAAAGACTTTACCATAACTTGTTTTGTTCAACAAAGAACACTTTTGTCCGTCAAAAAAAAATAAAAAAAATAAAAAAGACGAAGATAAGAGTAGATATAGTCTCTGTTGAGACTTTGGTCTCTTATCCCAACTTTTATCATTTTTCATTTATATTATCATCATACTCTTAAGGCTTATAAATTTTGACTTCAGCCATTTTTTTTTTAAAAGAATACTGCTAAAAGAATTATGAGAGAGAGAGAGAGAGAGAGAGAGAGAGAGAGAGAGAGAGAGAGAGAGAGAGAGAGAGGGCGCACTGTCATCCACATGGCTTCTTAATAAACTTCATTGGAGCTAATGAGATCTCTTCCCTGATTTTCACGCAGTGGGAGAGCCACTTTGGTTGGAGAGGGTTGCCTAATTAATACTTGAATTTCACCCTGGTCTCTTCTCGGTACTTCGCGATTGCGAAAAGGCCGAACTTTCGCGGAATTTCATCAAGGTCTCGCTTCCATTGTTTAACAAATTTTATATCCCTTACTTTTCAGATTGTTTAGGAAAACGTACATTTCGTTACCGAAGCTCTGTTGACATTTTTCTCAACGGATCATTGATTTGGAAGAGTACAACCGAAGCGCTCCAGAGTTTAATCCAAAAAAAAAAAACTGTAAAGTTATGAACACGTGTCATTTTTCGCTGCAATTTCTTAGAGTCATTGGCCGAATGAGCACAGGTTTAGAAGGCTATTGATATTTATAAAGATCCATCAGGCCTCACACAGCTGTATTATTGTGGAACCCGCAACCAATGTACTGTGATTTATTGGCTTGGAAAATCTACTCTAGGAAAGGATGGATAATTAAATTTTGGCTGTAGAGACCAGGTACTTTTCATTTGCTTTTCCTGGAAAAATAGAAAAATAATTAGTAGTGTGATATGCATTACCCATCAATTTATGCCTGGCAATTGGCTAATAATGTATTGATCAGCCGACAAACTGAAGATAATTTATATTTTTCCTTCGTCAAATGACAGTGCATTATCTAACATATATTGATAATATGATTATATAATATATTATATATATATATATATAGATATATATATATGATAAGATAGTATATATATGATACACATATATATGAATCTATATATTAATCTTTTATATAATATATATATAACTATATATACTATATAATATATATATATCTCTATTTATAAAAGTAAATGTACGTATGTCATTACTAAACATCTTGGCAAAGCTTTACATATGCCTCATTCTGCCTTCCTTAGCTTACTGCTCGTTTTTCTTTATCCTGTTGTTATTCGTTGTATTTGTATCTCAAATGCCCAATATGATGCGATTGCTTTTCTCTTGTGGCCTACACGGCCTATCAGCATCCATCGTTCCAATCATGTCTGACGCAACTAAGAAAATTGGGGGCCTCAGATTTGAGGACAGAAAGAGTAACGAAGCGTTTTAATGAGGTCGGGCAGGGTCATTGAATGAATGCAACACCAAGCAACTCTCGCCTAATATTCAGTTTACTTGCCTGAGGGCGAAAGCCGTTAGTTGCATTTAATTAGCTTAATGAATGAAATGATCGTTTTCTGTTGTTGAAGCCAATTGAAAAGAACTCTTCTCTC
>NC_061094.1:66606121-66623621 GCF_015104395.2 Macrobrachium nipponense
ACCTATATTTAAATCAGTTTCATCGAATCCTCTGTCTCTAAATCTGTTTCTTTGATATTCCGTATTTAGATTTTCAGTTTATTAAGAAATTCACATGGAACTAAGGTCGACTGACCTTTCTTTCCTCTTAACCCTAGAACACTAACCCTATATTTGAGTTACACTATCAAAAACCCCAGTGAAAAGCACCCATATTTGGAAATTAAAAAACCTAATTGCAGCAAAAAATATATTGAAAGTAAGAAAATACAAGAAAATATACCATTTTGGCTTTGCTTTCAGCATATAAGAAGTCACTGAAAATAAAAAAAAAATAATATTTAGGGGTGACTTAAAAAAACTTCAAATGAACGACCCAGCGACTTTCATTTTGCTCATTACACAAGTCATTTTCTTGACCACCGGGACGAAAAGGTATTTTCCCTGAGGGATGGGAGTCAAGTCCAGTTCCAATTCCGAAGGGTTTCTTCATTTATTCTGCTTCCCGCCACATTTTATTTTCCCCTTTTTTCGATGTCATTCTTCATCGTCACATTAATAAACGATTTCCCACATTCATATTTTGGTTCTTATTACGGTTGCGTCGTTTTTTAAAATAATGTTTTCATCTTTTTTCGGTATTTCAGTTGTTGATATTTTTTCCTTACTTTTATAGTATATTTGTATGGTACATAAACTCAAAAGGGAAATTAGCATCTCTCTATTTCATACAGGAGACTCTAAACTTAATTCTTTTCAAATAGAACCGAGTGGAAATGGATGCAATTATTTCCACTACTACAGTATTCCCTGTGGCTATGGACTACAATGATATTTTCCAGTTCCATAATTCTGCTTTTCAGTTGCCGATAAATTGAGGTTAAAGGTTGGTAAGAAAAGTTCATTAGTATTTTCAAAGGCTTATGGAGTCAGTTATATACGCAATCTAAGACGGTATTTACACACAGTCACGTGTGTGTGTGTGTGTGTATGTTAAACCCATTTTTTATTGTGCATATAACTGTGTGCAACACACACTCAAATATATGTAATATATATATATATATATATATATTATATATATATATATATATATATATATATATGTGTGTTGTGTGTGTGTGTGTGTGTGTGTGTGTGTGTATCTTAGCCCCCCCCCCCCCCTTTTCTTATTAAACTACACAAATTAGAAACCCTTACCTGACGTCAATGTGCCCTCTGTCTGCAACCATGTCGTTAGGCTATTAAGATCTCGTAAGTATAAAAATATACTATTTATTACCCAAAGCAGTTGAATATAAAATATAACAAAATGATTAACAAGTCATAATGACAGAAAACCGAAATCTGCCCATAAAGAAAAGAAACCAGTAAGTTAACATTCTACCTCCTGACTAAGAATTCACTCCCAGACCCAAAATGTCAAGTTAGAGAATCCCGTCTCTAAATTCAGCCATGGAATAGGACCCATCTGTAATAAAGAAAGGAAAATAATGGATAAAAGATACACTTCACACATCACTCTTTTCAAAGTATCTAAGTAAAGTAAGGATTTCACAATTCTCTCTCTTTTCAAAGGTAACGGTTTTCTAAGTCGTACAAAATACAAATGTATCATACCTTTTTTTACGATGGGGCTTTCTCTCCTGACACTCGGCGTGTACCACCTGACCTCTTTGTGCTCACTTGAAAGAATGTGACTTTCGCAAGTGCCTGGGACTATTAGGCCTGTAACATCCGTACAAATGAAATGTACAATGCTTGACGACAGGGCGAAAGGCAGTCTCTCGGTTTAAAACTGCTTGCGTACTCAAATTCCTCCACTCAAGTAAGCTGCCCTTACAGCTCAGCTTATCTCCCAGCAAGACATGATATGTGATTTCACTTAACATTACACACTTGTAAGATGGCTCGGCCACCTATGTCCTCTGTGCACTCCTGTCGCACACCACATCAGCAACTAATGCACAATGTATCAATTTACCACATGACTTAGGGCTACCTCCATTGCTGGACCCCTTGTGCTTCGTTGAATGCACAAAAGTTTAAGAACTCCTTGCGCACAAATTGTGATCAGTATAGCACCTAACATGATCATTAATATTGGTATTGTATAACGTTCGTCGAAGAAGAATTCATCTTCGTCACTATCCTCCAGCAGCGGAACTGTAACCGTCTCCACTGTAGGCGGAATTCGAACCGCCTCATGGTTTCCATGTAAGTGTTTATGAAACACTCTTGTGGACGAGTTGTAGACACAGGTCGAGTGCGTAAACCAACTCGGAACTACTCAGCATGCGCCATTATTCAGCGTCTGCGACCCTCGTGAATGTATCCAACACCCTCTCATCACGAAACTGTAGATTCGACATTTTCTACTGAAGGAACGTGGTCACACCACCCCGTTTTCAAGGAAATATCCCATGACTTCTATGCAAGTGCTACTGGCAACCGCCTCATCAAAGACTGTAGACTCCTGATTTATCCCAAACGTATCCTGAGACGATATATCGAATACATCTCATCCTTTGCAAAGGCCGTCCATAGAAACGCCATTCGTGCGTAGACTTGACTCGACATCTGGTACTGTAGAATGAAGTTGTTTCCATCGCCATCATCACGTAGAGTTGGGAATTCTCTAAAGTCATTGTGAGTCCGTATTTAAAAGGTCTACATGGTCATAAAATAACTAAAGCCCCAGAAATCCGTCATTAATAATATACTCAATCTACTAGCCAAATATTAAAAATTCCTCGCTAAACAAAATATAATCTTTACCCACTGAATCCTCACAAATAATCCCATATCTGACAAACACGCTATCAAAAGAGAACCCATAATGTCTAAAAGCAAAAACCCCTTTTATGGTTTATATAACTAGCCTCCATAAAATATAATGCCGAACACCCCATCTATCTAACTCACATACCCTGACAAATTATATCTCCTATCTAAACTAAAAAGGCTATTTAGAGCTTAACCCCCATTACAACATCTCTCGTAAGAAAAGAAAAAAAAGAAAAAAGGAGAAAAAATAAGATAATAACAACAATAATAAGTGAGCTTTCCCCATTACACAGCCCACATAAGAGAAAAAGAAACATATATAATTCAATATCTTTCCCAAAACGGAATGTGTACTGTTACGGAATCTGCTACCGCAACAATCCATCGACCAGAAAACGACGGAACAAAGAATCCCCTTTACATGATACATTCCGGTGGAATGCCATAATCAGCATCTACAAGAATAGTGCAAATCCCAGAGTAATCTACTCCAAAGGGAAAAATCCGCAACCGGATTCATTACAGCAAACATTAGCAAAAAATCCACCTGTGAACACTTCAGGTGCTTCGAACTGCAGCATAGTCAGACTTGCAACGCCAGAAACTCATGATTCTCAAAAACTGTTCTATACTGAAACTACATCAGCACATTTCACAGAACTATCTCCAGGATATGACCAAGGTGCTCCAAAATTATCTCAAAGACATAATTCACCCAAACAATACTTAGCAATTATATAAAAAATTATCACCTAATCGGGATAAAAAACTACGATAAACTCACAATTCCATAATTATATACCACCAAAAAAAGAAAGTCACCCCCAAGGATTAATGCCATCTCCTTATATATATAAATCAACATCTTAATAATAACACCACTCCAGTGATGAAAATATTTCCTCCATTTAATTAACCCTTAAACGCCGAAGCGGTAAATAAAAAAATGACTCCCGTGTGCCGGAGGGGTTTGAGAGTGAGAGCGGAAGCGGAAAAATTATTTTTGTCAAAAAATCACAGCGCACTTAGTTTTCAAGATTAAGAGTTCATTTTTGGCTCCTTTTTTTGTCATTGCTTGAAGATTAGTATGCAACCATCAGAAATGAAATAAATTATCATTATCATATATAAATAATGAGATATATAATAGCGCAAAAACGAAATTTCATATATAATTGTATTCAAATCGCGCTGAGCGCCAAACGGTTAGAGGTAACAAGTTACTTTTTTTTTCGTTGTGATATGCACTAAATTGCAATCATTTTGGTATACAACACATTGTAAAACAATAAAAGCAACACAGAGAAAATATTATCACAAAATGATGCATGAATTCGTAGCGCGCGGACGTAAAAAAATAATATTTTAAAAAATTCACCATAAATCGAAATATTGTTATAGAGACTTGCAATTTGTTTCAAAATGAAGATATATGATTGAATATTACTAGACTGTAAGAGTTTTAGCTTACAAATGCAGTTTTCGACCATTTCGAACGAGTTAAAGTTGACCAAATGTCGATTTTTTTTTTTTTTTTATATGCAAATATAAAAAAAATGAGAAATGCTACAATTTTCCAATAATTTTTGTTATATTGTGCATGTTTCTGCGCACATATTCATATATAAAACTCTATAAAAAGCGTAATATGAAAAGGCACAAATATTAGGAGAATGTGACCTACGCGTTTCGGAGATTCTCTGGGAGAATCGGCGCCGCGGAGGGGAATAAAAATATTTTTTTCAAATATTCACCATAAATCGAGATATTGTTCTAGAGACTTGCTATATGTTTTAAAGTGAAGATAAATGATTGAATATTACTAGACCGTAAGATTTTTATGTTACAAATGCGTTTTTTGACCATTTCGGTTGAGTCAAAGTTGACCGATCGTAGTTTTTTTCCTATTTATCGTAATTTATATGCAAATATTTCAAAAATGAGAAATGCTACAACCTTCCAATATTTTTGTTATATTGTTCATGTTTTTGCGCACATTTCCATATATAAACCTCTAAAAAAAAAGCGTAATATGAAAAAGGCACAAATATTAGGAGAATGTGACCTACGCGTTTCGGAGATTTTCGGCCGAGAATCGGCGCGTCGCGGACGGAATACAATATTTTTTTCAAATATTCACCATATATCAAGTTATTGTTCTAGAGACTTGCAATATTTTTTTAAAGGGAAGATAAATGATTGAATATTACTAGACTGTAAGATTTTTATGTTACAAATGCGTTTTTTGACCATTTCGGTTAAGTCAAAGTTGACCGATCGTAGATTTTTCCTATTTATTGTACTTTATATGCAAATATTTCAAAAATGAAAAATGCTACAACCTTCCAATATTTATTGTTATATTGTGCATGTTTTTGCGCATATTTCCATATATAAACCTCTAAAAAAAAGCGTAATATGAAAAGGCTCAAATATTAGGAGAATGTGACCTACGCGTTTCGGAGATTTTCGGCCGAGAATCGTCGCGCGGAGGGAAAAAAAATATTTTTTTCACAAATTCACCATAAATCGAGATATTGTTCTAGAGACTTGCAATTTGTTTTAAAATGAAGATAAAGGATTGAATATTACTAGATTGTAAGATTTATTATGATACAAATGCGTTTTTTGACGTTTTCGGTTGAGTCAAAGATGACCGATCGTAGTTTTTTTTTCGTACTTATCGTACTTTATATGCAAATATTTCCAAAAATGAGAAATACTACAACCTTCAATCCAATTTTTTTTGTTATTATATTGTGCATGTTTTTCGCACATTTTTCCATATATATAAACTATAAAATAAGCGTAATAAGAAAAGGCACAAATATTAGGAGAATGTGACCTACGCGTTTCGGAGATTTTCGGCCGAGAATTGGCGCGGTGAGGGAAAAAAAATATTTTTTTCACAAATTCACCATAAATCGAGATATTGTTCTAGAGACTTGCAATTTGTTTCAAAATTAAGATAAATGATTGAATATTACTAGACTGTAAGATTTTTATGTTACAAATGCGTTTTTTGACCTTTTCGGTTGAGTCAAAGTTGACCAATCGTAGCTTTTTTCGTACTTATTGTACTTTATATGCAAATATTTAAAAAATGAGAAATGCTACAACTTTCCAATATTTTTTGTAATATTGTGCATGTTTTTGCGCACATTTCCATATATAAAACTCTAAAAATAGCCTAATATGAAAAGGCACAAATATTAGGAGAATGTGACCTACGCGTTTCGGAGATTTTCGGCCGAGAATCGGCGCGCGGAGGGGGAAAAAAATAATTTTTTTCAAAAATTCACCATAAATCGAGATATTGTTTTTAGAGACTAGCAATATGTTTTAAAGTGAAGATAAATGATTGAATATTACTATATTGTAAGATTTTTATGTTACAAATGTGTTTTTTGACCATTTCGGTTGAGTCAAAGTTCACCAATCGTAGGTTTTTTCGTACTTATATTTTTTCAAAAATGAAAAATGCTACAACCTTCCAATATTTTTTGTTATATTGTGCATGTGTTTGCGCACTATTTCCTATATAAAACTAAAATAAGCGTAATATGAAAAGGCACAAATACTAGGAGAATGTGACCTACGCATTTCGGAGATTCGCTGCCGAAGAATCGGCGCGCGGAGGGAATAAAAATATTTTTTTCAAATATTCACCATAAATCGAGATATTGTTCTAGAGACTTGCAATTTGTTTTAAAGTGAAGGTAAATGATTGAATATTACTAGACTGTAAGTAATTTGCTTTAACCAAAAAAAACAATATTTATAATATATATATATATATATATATATATATATATAATATTATATATATATATATATATATATATATATATATATATATATATATATATATATATATATATATTATATATATATATAATCTAATTTTTTTATACGGAAAATATATATATTACATCCTTCGATTCTGGTACAAATACATAAATAAAAGGAATACAGGTGACACTTCTCTTTTCGCATACAATGAAATGTCTTATTATTATTTTATCATGCACAGATTCAGATATATAAAAAAAAAAAATTAATAATAAATATAAAAATATATATAAAATAAATGCAGAATACTCACTCGTAATCCTGACTCTTCATTCTATTCTTGTTTTTCTTCCTCCTCCATTGAAGAGTCTTGCATTTTTTTCCACTCGACATGACGAGGTACAGGTGGAGGAGGGAGACACGCGCCCTTACTGCTGATGGACCCGGCGGCCCCGTGCGCCCTCCGCTGTCGGTTTAGGGGCGCGCTCCAACACATGACCTTAGTGTGGTACTTTCGATCACACTCCCCTATCCTGCAAAGAGCAACTTTGGCAGAGACGACAGAAGAACCGGGTGTCCTCTCCTTCTGCCATTCATATGGCACACCCAGCACCGTTTCTGCCTTCGCCTTGTAAGGCCTCCAGTATGTGATCCCCTGGCTGCAGCCGACACGCAGGGTCCACTACCCGACGAGAAAGCGGTGATGGCGGGGGCCGGCAGCAAGAGGGGTCGGCGGCAGCAGGGGCGGCGGCAGCAGAGGCGGCGGCAGCAGGGGCGGCGGCAGCAGGGGCGTCGTCAGCAGGGGCGGCGGCAGCAGGGGGCGTCGTCAGCAGGGCGCGGCAGCAGGGGCTGTCGTCAGCAGGGGCGTCGTCAGCAGGTGGCGGCGGCAGCAGGGGCGGCGGCAGGTCGAGCGAAGTTGGCCCTCCTATCTGCCCTTTCCTCTAGGGGCAGATCTGCAGCTCGGGGCAGGGGTCAGTTATGGAAGGCCACTCATCGGGATCGAAGTTGATGAGGGCTTTCCCGGCTACCTCAAGGAGGAATTGTTATGTGGGGTCCAACCGTCTGGAAGATTGTCACCGCGGTACCCACAGTACAGTATGTAGATATTTTGGAGGGCCAACTGAAGGATGTATTTGAGGAGCTTCTGTGTCCACCTTCTGGTTCTCCTGGCGAAGGGATAGTACTGGATGAGCTGATCAAGCGATCAACTCCTCCCATGTGCCTGTTGTAGTGCCCAATGACGGTAGGCCGCTCGGTACGAAACTCCTCAAACACAACTCGGCCCTGTCGACGTGTCTTCTTCCGCAGTACGATCTCTTCTTGGATGGGTTCATGACTCGTCGTAATCATGGGACGAGTCGGACACCCTTCCAACAGATGACGAAGACAGCGCCCTTCCGCCGCCACTCTGTCTCTCCTCTTGACCAGTGTTGCGGATGACTAGCGAACCTCTTGAGGACATTCGGGGTCCCACGCACCAACCGAAGGGTACCACTGACGTGAACACCTGCTTCATACAGTTCCTGGGCAGGGGATACCGAGTTATAAAATTGAATTCCATACCTAAACAGGTTGATATCCCATGGTTACGGAAACGTCCCACAAGATTGCATACAGTGTCACGCAACGTGGAGAAGACCCCGTTATATACACTGAAAAGTCCACAACGTATCCAGTGTTGGCCTCGGTAATAAGAAAGAATTTCACACCATATTTCTTTGGCTTCTTGGGGTTATACACTTTTATACTAAGACATCCTTTGTAAGGCATCATCCCCTCATCCAAAGACAGGTTCTTTCCAGGAATCACGAGATTACTACACCGCTCACGGATATAATCCAACACTGTGCGCACTAAAATGAGGCGATCACTGTTATTCCGGGTATGGCCCTTCGGTTGAATTGGCGTTGAAGTACCTGTCCAACGCCAGGAAATTATCACGGGACATAACGCCAGGCACATTCAGGCCATACATAAAAAATAATTTCTCCTCCAATATTGCCTGACGTCGACAGCAGGTGTCATACCAAAATAATGTGGAGCCCCAAAAAATGCGCCATGTCAATGAGGTTGCAACCCCACCAGTAATACGACAAGTCGTCCTCAGCTCATACTGGCAGTACCGAGCGTAGTCCACCGTCTCGTGTACCAGGTATTCCAGCAATTCCCGCATCAGGAAAAGCTGGATGAACCCCAAAACAGTCAGGGGTACTGGTACGGTGATCCCAGGGGTTGCCGTGAAGGGGTGCAAATTAGGAGGGGTGGCGTCCTCCGTCCACCCCTCGTCACTCTCCGACGACCGACCTTCACCTTGGCTGGCGCGACGAGCCGACCTTCTACGTGCCCGTGCGCGCGCACGGGTGCGGGCACGATATTGCACACTACCCACCCCTGTTGGCCCATCACCCTCACTTAGGCCCTCACCTTCTGTATCGTCCTCTGCGATAAAACTTGACCCCGTATCCCCACCCTCCCCCTCCTCAGATTCCCCCTCGTAAGCACTGAACCCATTGAATTCGAGCTCACTTTCGGGATGTGAGCCTCGAACGGACATTGGGGGCATATATTCATCCTCACTTTCATCGGGACTGATGTCCTCATCACTCGATGACCATCCGCCATCAAAATGAGGACTTGCGACATGTTCCCGATCAAGCTCCGATAGGTATTCATCTATGTCCCTTGGTTGGAGGCCTCCCAAATGCTTACGAATGCCCCTAAGGACGCCCACATGCTTCCTAGGGGTAACCAAAGGCATACGCTGTGTTCCTAAAACACTTTCAGCCTCACGTGGCCGCACAGAACGGCCTTGAGGCGCGGGGTCATGCTGGGTGCTTGGCCCCTCGCCAGCATCCAGGTCCAAAACTCGCCTTACACGATCCCTTCCGACGGGTAAAACGTGCCTTTCGTGGTTCACACGTCGTTGAGACATATCTATGAATGTCCTGTAGCAACACAAATGCTCAAAGTCTCGCGCAAGTCCAGAAAAACACGCTTTTGACGAAAGATCGCTCTCGGATGGTGCGCTACTGATGCTGGCTGGAGCGAGAAGAAGGGATATCGCGCATGCGCACTTGGGTCACGCTTCAAAACAAAACAAGGCCTTGATCCGTGAACTCCCAGCATCCCCAAGGCGCGTGATTCAAAAGTTTTAGGCTGGTAGGCGTATAAGTATTTTTCCGCGAATTTTAAAAAAAACTTTTGTATGTCGACGTAAAATAAGTCCAGTCGGCACCCGAGAGACAATTTATCTCGACGTAAAATACGTCTAGTCGGCGTTTAAGTGTTAATGACCCCACACAATAAAAAAAAATCCTTACCCCCCCAAAAAAAATTGTCGTCAAATCATAACTCCCCATGACATTACCCGAATTATTATATAAAACCCCAATGTCATCTATTCGGCTCGTGAAACCCCAAAAATTCAGCCCAAATATCATACACAGGAATAATCACATATTTATCATCAAAACAAAATTTGCCATATTTCAACCACTTCCCCAGTAAAATATTAACCCCAAAACGCTGCAGCTTTGAGCATAATAAGAAAAAACAGTAGAAGGAAATAAAAGAGAGAAAAAAAACCGTGAAAGCATTCCGCCACCAAATTGCAAAAACAGACAGCAAGAAAAAAAGGAAAAAAATGCAATCGCGCGACAATATATTAATCACTACAACCAATTCTTTTCAATTTCGAGATATGTGTTAACCTCGACCGACCTGTTTTTTCCTCTAAGACTACAAATCTGTTTCCAATTTTCTCTTCAATGACTTTAAAAGGACCTTCAAACTTCGGGCCTAATTTGTAATTTAGCTCATTTCTCACGTTAAGTTTTAAAAATACCTTGTCTCCGACATTGATCTTGGGATCAGATGTTTTACTATTACTCTTCTGTACCATATCTCTGGTTGTGGATTCAGGATTACGGCTAAGACAAGCGTGTCTCTCTCTCACTGTGGATACCAACGCCTCGACCGTATCCTCCCCATGATGAGGCATAGTTAGCAAATCAAATGTGCCTCGTGCTGGACAACCAAACAAAGCTTCAAATGGGGACATTTTAATGGAATCACTAACTATAGTGTTAAAACTATGTCTAATAACATTAACATATCTGTCCCAATTCGTATCACTACCACCTACAGTTTTCCTGAGAGTCTCGAGCGCTTTCCTGTTTGCTCGTTCGCACAACCCATTAGCCTCGGGTCTGTATGGAATAATTGTTACTTTCTGTATCACCATGACTTCAGCTAAACATTCCAAGATTTTATTCACAAATTCCCTCCCATTGTCGCTAACAGAACTTCGGGTGAGCCATATCTGCAAATGATACCATTGAAAAACGCTATGGCTACTTCTTCGGCCATTTTATGCTTAAGTGGGAAAATTTCTACTATCCTTGTAAGTTCATCTATTATCACTAACAAGTACTTGTTCGCATATCTAGACTCACAAAAATTCCCAAAGATATCCATATGTATTCTCTGAAAAGGTCTACGCGGTATAGAATACGATCCTAATTTGCATGAAGTTGTCCTTGCAGGCTTACATGCGTTTCACACTGTACAATTCCTTACGAAATTTTCCACATCTTTCCCCATGTTTTTCCAAATGTATTTAGCACGAACCTCATCATATGTTTTTTTCTATTCGCAAGTGTGGACTACCGAACCTGCAATGAACTATATCCAAAACCACTGGAATTAGGACCTTCGGAATTACGATCTGTGTCGTATCTCCTTTACTTTAATTTTCCTAACCAATAGATTACCTTCTAACTCCAAACCCGAAAAAGGCAACTTATAACGTTTCCTGACTAATTCCCCTCTTAGAAATGCTTTTGCATCTGCTAAAATCTCGTCTTCATCTTGCCTTTGCTCTATGAGAGGTATATTCCATTGTATGGCCTCGCTAGTGACTCTCGCAACTTGGAAACCTTCCGTGTCCTGAAAACTCCTGCTGAGAGCATCAGCAACAACGTTAAATTTGCCCTCTATATATTTGAGCTTTGCATCAAAATCTCTGATAGTTAAAAACCATCGAGCTCTTTTTGGCGACAAATCGGGTTTATTAAAAAGATCTAGTAATGGTTTGTGGTCTGTAAGAACTTCTACTTTATTCCCCATCTGTAACATTTTAAAATGAATTAAGCTCGACACTATTGCAAAGGCTTCTTTATCTATGGTGGCCATGGACTTCTCGTTGCTGCCCTTTGTCCTGAACTTCCTGCTATAAAAAGCTATAGGATGAAATTTCCCATCGAACTTTTGCATAAGGCAAGCACCTATAGTCCTATACCTTCCTGGCTTGCATCAGTCACTAATGCAAAAGGTTTGCTAAAATCTGGAAACTTCAAAACAGGGGGATTCATTAGCGTGTCCTTGAGCTTTTGAAAACTCTCTGCCTGGGGTTCCTTACATTGAAATTGAACGTCTTCCCGCAACACATCAGTTAGGGGAGCTGCTATATTAGAGAACCCTCTCACAAACCTCCTGAAGAAACCGGCGATACCCAGGAATGACTTAATCTCTTTCTTTGATCTGGGGGTGTGAAAATTCGCTATTGCTTTGACTTTATCGTCATTTACCCTAACCCCTTCCTTAGATATGACGTGACCTAGATATGTGATCTGCTTTTTCAAGAACGAGCACTTGGCTAGCTTAATTTTCAACCCCGCTAACCTAAGCCTCCTAAGTACTTCTGTAAGCACTTCCAGGTGTTGCGCGATCGTGTCCTTTGCAACTAGGATGTCATCCATATACACAAAAACATTTTTGCCCAATAACCCGTGCAAAACTGTGTTCACCAACCTGGTAAAAGTCATCGGACTGCCCGATAAACAGAAAGGCATTCGCGTAAATTCATAGTGTCCCTTGGGCACTGAAAAAGCGGTATATTCCTTGCTACTCTCACTAAGAGGGACCTGTAAAAAAACCTGCGCCAAATCAATCTTTCTTAGGCACTGCTAACAAGGGAAAGTTGTAAGGAGACAGGCTTGGTCTAATGATTCCTTCTTCTTCCCATCTATTAACCTCTTTCTCTACCTGTTCTCTGATTTTGAAAGGTATGCGATATGCAGGAATATAAATAGGTTTTGTGCCACTCTCCAAATTGACTTATGCTCTAACACATTAGTCAACCCCACTTCATCACCTTGTAAGGCTACCGTATCCCCAAATTCTGCCAAGAGCCCGCTTATCGCTTCAACGTGTTCGCTATAATCCGCATTAGCTAAATGTTCTCTAAATGTGCGTTTCCTTGATTGCATTTCTGGCCCCGAAAACTCAGGTTTCCCCTCTACGATAGCCACTGAACCACTATCACAACTCCAATCTTGGAAATCCAATATATATGTGTTCTGGTATCTCCTAACTGTATCATTACAGTTTAGCAACTCTAACCACGTAAACCCATCCTTGGATACACTGTTCACCGATGCCGTGCTAACAACCCCTGTAAGCTTTTCGCTACTTTCAATAACACGCATATCTGTGTGTTTTCTCATTTCCTTCAATTTAACTTTTACCATAGTCTTCGAACCAGGTAGTAACATAATATCTTCAGATAAAACACCTCTGTATTTGAGGTTAGTACCTCCCCTTTCCACCGCCCCATTCACATTACCACCCTCAGTATCATCCCCAGCATTGTTAGTATCAGAAATAACATCAATATTAGTATCAACATCACCATCCAAAGTACCATCTCTCTCTCTCTCTCTCTCTCTCTCTCTCGACTCTCTTCTCCCTCCCTTCTCCTCTCCGTCTCCTCTCTCTCTCTCTCTCTCTCTCTCTCTCTCTCTGTTATTTGGCGTGTTTTGTTACATACAGATTTGAGGACGGTTAGCCTTCGTTTCTCCAAGAGATATGAACTAGATTATCCGATATAGATTTTTAGAATGAACTACCAGTATACATGAATAAATAATCGCAGCTTTTATGTGTATTTCTGATATTTTAATATGAGAAGTGTCTTTATCTAAACCCAAAACATTTTTAAGCCATTTCTGTTTATTAGAAAAATAAAACGCAATAATGAAGGATACTATTAAAGTCTCGTAATAAGGGAACAAGTTCAGGACTCCATGACGATAATACCAAACTGAAAATTCAGCTAATGGCCCATAAACGAGGACTCCCGTGGGCAATTAGCCTCTTTTAATGCCGTCCATGGGAAGTAGGTCAGGTGGGCATTGTTGTCTCTGATATTGGCAGACGGGGCTTCGATCTGAAACGTTTTTACCATAACCTTAATGGGGCACTGGAAATGAAGGTCGCGCGTCGCATAAACAGAAGCATTATATTAATTCAGATGAAAATTGCAAATGCATCCCCTCGAGTCTCCTTCAAATTGGAGTGAGGTTCTTTGCATTTAATCGAATGTGAATCTTTTCGTAGTTATTTTTGTTTATTCCTTTGTTTAAAACGTTTTCCGAGTTTTTTGGTTTACGTAACTGGAACTGTCGAGGATTAATGCCTTACGTTTTATTTTCCCTTTGGATTTTGCATCTTAACTTCACGAGGGTCTGTCATATTGTACATATAGTTTTCATTTGTAGCTTTGAGAAAGCAACTTTAATTTTATGCTTCAATTTTACGATCTGAATTCTGTAAATCTCAGTTATACCAGGTTTTTTATTGTTTATATGTGATGTTTCTCGCTTTTCTGTTACCCAAAATTTTATTGTAATCTTGAAAATAAGTATATTTTCACATTTTTATATTCTGTCATCTCAATTCTACTTTACTATTTGTTACGTTGTACTTCTGTTTCTTGCTCATCTTCAAAGATGTTCCATAGCCCTCAAATTATATTGAAATCTTGTAATTTCACTTTTTTTTTTTTTTTTTTTTTTTTTGAGTACTCATGAATCCCCTAAGCCAGTCGCTCTTTTAGCGAACTGTTTTTCTCTGTTGTACAAAACCATTCCAATTTGCCCAGCCAAGCATAAGATCATCTCAAGAGACGCGCCGAGTTGGGATACGAATTGTGGGACAACAAGCTGAATGATGTCCAGCAAGGACCAGTGAATCGTTAGAATCCTCCTCCTCCTCCTCCTCTTCCCCTCCTCTGTTAAACTTCCTCATTTTCATTTCAGTAAACAGAATTGACGACTGTTTGAGGATCTCCTCTTTCTTGTGAAGAGGTAGAAAGCAGGAAAAAGTCTGGTTGAGGAAGAACAGTACGTTCCGGAGATTAGCGAGACAGGCAAAGTTGACATCCATCAATACTAAGAGTTACTCGAGATCGAATGGCTTATTATCCCGAAGGGCGGAGGCGTTCTTTATCAAATGTCTTCTGTTAAGTTTTTCCAACTCGTGTCCCGTATAATATTCCAACAAAAGTTTGGAGAATTCTGAAAGAACTTCAGGTGATTGCCTTCATTCGTAGATCAAACGTCAAACGTTTGATGTAGGTAAAGAAAGTGTTTATAGAAATATTTTTTGAAGAACTTAGTTCCTCATTGGACGAATGGTTTGCGCACTCGCCTATCTAATTGGTAGCCGGAGTTCGCGCCCAGCTGCCGCCAGTGCGGAACCAGAGGGTTTTTTTTTTCTCTGGAGATCAGAAATTCATTTCTCGTTATAATGTCGTTCGGATCCCACAATAAGCTGTAGGTCCCGTTGCTAAGTAACCAATTGGTTACTAGCCACGTAAATAAAATGATAATACTTTGGACCAGCCTTAGGAGGACTGTTGATCAGCTCAGTGGTCTGGTTAAACTAATATTCATTGATTGATTGTGGGTTTTCTTGCGTCACGGTTAAACTAAGATATACTTAACTTCAACTGTTGGAAAACTTGAAAATCAAGTGGTTTTGTATAGGAACAGGGGTTACAAAACAAGTGAGTTTTTAAGGGGGAAATATAATGATTATACCCTTAATTTTGAGTGCCTATACCTCTCTTCTAGTTCTTTTCAGTTGTATTATATCCTGTTTTCTCGCTATCTAGCCATCAAATTTCAAAGTATTGGTTGTGCCCCAAGTTTAAATATTCTATTAATTTTCTAAGATTTTTGTCTCTGTCTATCAGTGCAGAATCACACAGTTCAAGACTGTGTTTGGGTGACAAGATTTTTCGATCCACTTGTGGCCGATGTCTAGTTTTCCTCGTTGAAATTCTAATAGTTGAATTTTCATGCCAAGTTTGCAAGTTCCTCAAGAAATCATTATCCCATCGGAAAGGTTAAAGATTAATGATCACCCATCTTCCTGTCAGTTTCGTAATGAATCTGAATAGTTGGATGAGATGCCATGAAACAGGGAATAGTATAAGGTACACACTAAGAGGAAATAGTTTTAAGATTGTCAACTAAAATACGGGCAGTTCATTTCGAAAATTGTAAGAATTGTTTCATCATCACTTAAGTATTATTTTTGGCGATGATAAGGGATTTTGTAAATTTCCTGAATTGGCGTTAAGATGGTTTTTCTTATACATATGAAATCCGTCATTTATGTATGTATATTTGATATAATTTTGTTGAAATGCTTCCACAACTTCACTTCCTTCATTTAAGATCTTTCATCTTCGTTAAGAAGCACCGAGACAAAATGACTACCAATGTCTCTCATTCTATTAAGTGAAACGGCAGCTCTAAGAGAAGGAGACAGGTGGAATTACCTCATTTCATTTGAATTTAACAAATGCGCCTGTCGTGCGGGACCTTCATTTCCACCGTCTCATTAAGGTTATGGTAGAGACGTTTTAGATCGAATCCCCTCCGCCAATATCAGACAGAAGAGGAGGAGCTTCCCGAATTCCCAGCTGGCCCATTTCTCGCGGATGGCCTTAAAAGAGGATGATGATCCACAAGAGTCCTTCTTAATGGAGGTTTAGCGGAGCTTTTACTCAGGGATTATCGTCATTGATTCTTAAAGGTGTTCCTCCGAAAAAAACTCGGGTTACTGGATTTTTTTTCTAAGGAACTTGAAAGGTCTAAGTTCGTTTCAGCTTTGACAAGCAACTACTGTGGCTAAAGTTGTACATATCCAGCCGCTCCTCTCTCTCTCTCTCCTCCTCTCTCTCTCTCTCTCGTCTCTCTCTCTCTCCTCCTCTCTCTCAAAAAGACTAATTATTGGATTTTTTTAATGGACTTGAAATGTCTAAGTCTTTTTTCAGATTTTTATAAGTTGACTCTTTACATTACTTAGCTTCGACAGTGAACAGCTGTGACTAATCATTAACTGATGATTCAACCCGTTTTATTAATTGTGTCTAACTGAAACATCGTCTCCCCATCTTCAGGTAATCAAACGAATGTGTAAGAATTCATGGAGAAAGAGAGAGAGAGAGAGAGAGAGAGAGAGAGAGAGAGAGAGAGAGAGAGAGAGAATGTGTAAAATTTCCAAGTAAGTTTCCAAGCTTCGCTACCGAACCCAATTTTAGCACCCAAGTTCGGCAGTCACTCATGAAGCGCTCCCTTAGTCACAGGCGCATACGTAACCGATTACGAGGAACTGGTATGCAGTCTGGACGTCGTACTAAAACTGGTCAGAACCCTCTAATAAAGGTTTATGGGCTGCTCTGAGCAGGAGCCGTGCTGGTAGAAAGGCAGCTTAATCTCAGCTTGCTAGCTATCATGTCAGTGGTTTCATAGGACCCTGTGTCCGAAGAGAATGTTGTTTACTTACTGTATACTGTTTAGGGCGTTGATAGGAGTTATAACACAAGTTACATCCCCTTGCAGTATCTATATTTCCGCTTTGAAATTGTGAAGACAACTTCACAAAACATTTAGCAGAATTTGACTTGTAGGAATTGAAAATTGCCAGGAAATCTTACCCCTGTCATTTTTAAAGCATTGTAGTATACACCTGGAAATGTGTGGCCTTAACTCATGCTGTAATTTAGTGTTATTGACTAAAGGCACAAAAAGTGAAATAATTACGTTGTGTTTTTTTATATAGTACAGTTTTATGATCTTGTTCTCAAGAA
>NC_061094.1:66628621-66658621 GCF_015104395.2 Macrobrachium nipponense
ACAACTAGTGACATCTTAAGCTGCAGTTTAGATGATTGATATACAGCTATTCACAGGTTGTCAGGCGATTTTATTTCGACTTACTGCAAGTTCTTTATACGTATTTCAGATAATTAATTATATTGAGTTGGAGAGGAAGAAGTACCGTAAATATTGCATGATGCACTGCAAGTTATGTACATTTATTTTAGATAATTAATTATATTGATAATCTTCATTAATCTTGAACAGTAAGTCCAGTGGATAGAAATATATGCGTTATTCATTTCTGTTTGTGCAGAGTGGTGTTGTGAATTGATGATTAATTTCTCGTACCTTATTTAGAAAGGATTTAGAAGTGTCATGAGTAAATCGTGATGTGTAATTGTGTGTTGGTGGGTATCATTTCTCATAACAATGTTTCCGAAGTGTGTTTTTTCAGCCTCTTGTTTTCAGGGTATTGAGGCTTTTTCAAGTTCTCCTATACATTGTGGCTTTTTTATTTATTGGTTGTCCTTTTTATTCACAGGGAAAAGAAATAAAACCAGGAAATAAGTCATTATCCGTTTTGTATGGGTTTTTATCTGTTGAATATACTATCTACGAGTAAAACCCAGGGAAGGATATAAGACAGCTCCCACGCAAATGAGAATTCTTTCCGGGAAAGTGTTTTAATCATATTTCCCTTCTCTTTTTCGATATTTGCTGACGGTGCCTTTGAAGAAAATTAATGTACTATCCCTTGAAAGCAGTGAATCATAGCCATTGCGAGCTCTGCATAAGCCGCCTAATGACTGGCCATAATGAATTATCGAAGCAGAGGATGCACGGAACCTTAATCAATGTTCGAGCAAACAAAACAATCCGAACCTTACCATATTAATAAAGCCTGTGTCCACAACATTTAAATGAAATCAGTTGTTGTTGCTGCTATTCTCTCTCTCTCTCTCTCTCTCTCTCTCTCTCTATCTCTCTCTCTCTCTCTCTCTCTCTCATGTTGAACCTTAAGAACAGTTAATTAATTAAGACTAACGAATGATATTGTTTAGTTGTGTTCAAAAGGGTCTGCTTCGTGTTTCTAGCTTATAAAGCCAGTTTCCAATAATGTGGGAATGATTTTAGGTGCTCCTCTAAAAACTATATTCCATATTTTATTTATTTTAATCAAGAACAATGTTTTGACTCCTATTGGATATGACCGATTAAAGGTGCTATGTAACACTTGATGCAGAATTCCAAAAATAAATGTCCCCATTATTATCATAATAACATCATGTATAGTATGAACAACCAAAATCTGGTAAGAGAGATATGTACTTTCACAAAGACGACCTTCTTTTTCTAGGGATTCCCAAAGCCCCTTCTTAGTAGGGCCAAAGGCAACTTCCCTCCCCAGATATCCCGGATAGAGAGAATAGCTCCTCCGTTTCCGGCACTCGGAGAGGAAACGTCTCCTATAATCCCTAAGACGGGGATCTCAGGACTTCCCAAAGGTTTTACGTACCTGTTGACATGTCCTCAGTTTTGCTCCGGCGAGCTTTGCAGTCATAAAGAACGTCTTCTTCTTTTATTAGCCGTCTGGGCTCCCAGCCATCTGGATTACTGCTGAATTAGCAGGCGTAACCTAGGAAGAAAACCTCAATCCCGTAGCGGGTAGTGCCGTCAGTACACCTCATGAAGTGCGCTATATACATTACTTAATTAAGCTTCTTTGCAGCGTACCTTCAGTCCCTAGCTGCAACCCCTTTCGTTCCTTTTACCGTACCTCTTTTCATATTCGCTTTCTTCAACCTTACTTTCCACTCTCTCTTAACAGTTGATTCATCGTGCAACTGCTTTTAGGTTTTCCTCTTGTTACGCCTTTCAAGCTATTTGCTGTAAATTTCTGTTTCAGCGCTGAATGACCTCATAGGTCCCAGTGCTTGGCCTTTGGCGTCAATTCTGTATTCAGTTCAATAAAACCTCAGTCATTATAACAGAGAAGGCCTCTTCCCGAAAAAAAGTATTGGGAATAATGTTGAATGTCGCTTTATATGATATTGAAATCCTACTATTCATTTTTCTGATTGACGCAAGCGGTGTGCAATTTCGGCAAATTGATCTTTTCAGTCATGCCAGTCCTAATACTCCAGCAGCTTGTCAATACTACATCCGCAGTCATTACCAGTGCATGTCAAAAACCGTGGAATAACTGGCTTCAGATCCGTATGAACATTTAAAAAAAATCTCAGTTTCCTTACAATATCCGTACCTTTAATGACCCCGAGCGATTTTATTTCCAAGGATGATCCCGATTATTCTACGTTTTATGATCCGGCGCCTCCATCAAATCCGAAAAAAAAAAGAGATGGCTGCGTTTCGCTTGGCAAAAATTTCATTATTCTGAACCAACCAGAAGCCATAAAAGATTTGCGAGAGAGAGAGAGAGAGAGAGAGAGAGAGAGAGAGAGAGAGAGAGAGAGAGAGAGAGAATGCAGTACTGCATTCTTTGACTTCGTCTCTCTCTCGCTCTCTCTCTCTCTCTCGCTTCTCTCTCTCTCTCTCTCTCTCTCTCTCTCTCTCTCTCTCTCTCTCTGTACCAGACGAAAACCAAAACCCTTTTTACCCCTTTGACTTACTGTAATTTTTTTTATTATTATCAGAAATACACTATTGACATTAGAATTGCTTTAAGGCAGGAAATATAAGAACTGGAATATAATTGTCATGCAGGCATTGAATATCCCGACTAAAAATAAAAAAGGTCCACAATTTAAATTTTATGTTGAAGGCTGAATCCATTGCAGAAGATAAATTGATTTTTGGGGGTGGGTGGGTGGGGGTAATCCTCTTCTTCTTCAAGGCAAGGTGTGAGGAACCGATAACGCGGAATTTTTGATGCAGATAGATTTTTCATGGCGGGCAAAGGCAGGCTCCTTGAGTTCCAAAGATTACTCTCTCTCTCTCTCTCTCTCTCTCTCTCTATCTCTCTCTCTCTCTCTCTAGCAAATCTTTTATGGCTTCTAGTTGGTTCAGAATAATGAAATTTTTGCCAAGCGAACGCAGCCATCTCTTTTTTTTTTTTCGGATTTGATGGAGGCGCCGGATCATAAAACGTAGAATAATCGGGATCATCCTTGGAAATAAAATCGCTCGGGGTCATTAAAGGTACGGATATTGTAAGGAAACTGAAGATTTTTTTAAATGTTCATACGGATCCTGGAAGCCAGTTATTCCACGGTTTTTGACATGCATTGGTAATGACTGCGGATGTAGTACTCAAGAGATAATAACTGTATTTATTATGCAAGAGGATATTGCAGGGAAACGGAGAAAATTGCAGATTCAGACACAAAATGAATAATTATGATGAAGGAAGATCAAATATTATGGAAAAGTTGGATTTTTTTAATGTCAGAATTTTCTGGAAATGAAAAAAAAAAAAAAAAAAAGAACAACATCCAGAACAGGAAAGAGACATGGGAAAAATCCTTATTACTACCAGTATTAAATGAAGGAGAAAAACACGCAAACCAATCATAGATGAATAATGCGCAGGGTTTAGTTACGAGTAACTCAAAAAGAAAAATAGAGTACTTAGAAGAACTAACCAAAATGAAAAAAGAAAATAGATATAATGAATATAAGTGAAACCTGGTATTCCCAAGAGACTGGGAATGATGATCAAATAAAAGGGTTCCAAACTTATAGATCAGATAGAAAAAATAGGAATCAAGGGGGAACCGCAATATATGGGAAAGACAAAAAACAAGGAAAAATATATGAGAAATATAGTAACTCAGAATGTGAACTAATAGCGGTAGAATTTGAATCTGAAAAATTGATGACATAGTAATATATAGACCTCCTAATACTAAAGAGTTTGACTTAATAATTGAAAAATTGGATGATATATGTAGAAATCACAAGGACTGGACTATTCTCCTATCTGGTGACTTCAAACTTTCCTGTTCGTAGAATGGAAAGAACGAATAGGAGATTGTGGTTGTACTTATACATATAAAAAAGAGAGTAATAGTAGTGCAGAAGATAAGAGGCAATTTGAAAAGCTATTAGATATGCTACTAGAATACAACATTCAACAAATAAATCACCTGCCAACAAGAAAGGAAAATACTTTAGACCTAGTATTTGTGACGAGATGAATTATGTTAAAGAAATAATAGTTTATAATGCGAGGTATTTCAGACCATATATGTCATGAATTAACAGTTCATTCCAAAGCAAGTGAAAATAGAGATAAGCAAGAAATGAAAAAGTGGGAAGGATATGGAAAATACAACTTCTACAGTAAAATATATAAAAATGGTCAGAAATTAATGAAGAATTAAACAAAGATTGGGATAACATTTTCGTAAGTGATGACATAAGGGTAAATACGGAGATATTATATAAAATATTGGAGAAAATAGTGGAAAAATATATACCGAAGAAGAAAAGTAAACATTTCATTCTGCATACCAAGAGACAGAAGGATCTTGTTCCAGAAAATCAGAAAGTGGAAAAAAAGGTCTTGCAAAAGAAAAAAATTGCATGGAAAGTTATAGAACTAAAAAAAGTAAGATAGAAAATGCAGAACAAAAGATTATACAATCAAAAGAAAATGAAAAACGGGACTTGGAAGAAAAAAACCCTATTAAATATCAAGCAAAACCCCAAACTATTATCTCATATGCGAAGAAGATGAATAAAAGAAGAATAGAAATAGGCCCCTCCCTGAGAATTGAAGGGAGATTAACGAATGAAAAAAAAGGAAAATTTGCCAACATTTACTGGCAGAACGATAAGAGAGAATTCACCCCTAGAATAGATAATGAAGATAATGATATAGAAGTAAGGGATGAAAATAGTGAATATTTAGCTGACATAGATATTAATGAAGCTGATATTGTGCAGGCATTAATGAAATTAAAATGGAGCTGCTGGCAGGGCCTGATGGAATTTCATGCTATTTTGTTAAAGAAAGTAGTTCATTCTATCGCAAAGCCACTTGCAATATTATTAAGACAAAGTGTAGATACAGGCAAGATTATGATGAGCACAAAATTAGCATATATTACCCCTACTTTCAAAGTGGATCAAGACTAGAGGCAAAGTAATTATAGGCCTGTGGAGTCTAACATCACATATTATGAAGTGTATGAAAGGGTAATGAAGAAAGAAAAATATTATGAAAACATTTAATAAAAAATAATTTGTTTAATAAAGGACCACATGGTTTCGTACCCGGGAAAAAGTACACAAACCCAACTGTTAGTCCACCGTTGAGAACATATTCAAAAATATGAAAAGCGGAAATGAAACAGATGTGGTTATTTAGACTTTGCAAAAAGCTTTTGATAAAGTAGACCATAATATATTAGCGAAGAAAATTAGAAAACACAATATCGTGGATAAAGTAGGAAGATGGTTAAAAGAATTTTTACACAACAGAAAGCTACATGATAATTCAGGCATGGAAACAGATAGAAGGAATAGCAGAAAATATCATGGAACTAAAAATATCAGAAAGAGCAAGCAGAGGTAGATTAATAGTGCCCAAAACTATACCAGGAAAAATAAGGAAAGCACACGGACATTAATCCACTACGCACCAGCATCGATAATGCAACGTCTATTCAATGCGTTGCCAGCTCATCTGAGGAATATATCAGGAGTGAGCGTAGATGTGTTTAAGAATAAGCTCGACAAATATCTAAACTGCATCCCAGACCATCCAAGATTGGAAGATGCAAAATATACCGGAAGATGTACTAGCAACTCTCTGTAGACATTAGAGGTGCCTCACACTGAGGGACCTGGGGCAACACCCGAACAAGATGTAAGGTCTGTAAGGTAAGGTAAGGTCTCGTCACGTTCTTGTTTTCTTCCAATACTGGTAAGATTTACCATTGATGGTCGACAGATCGAACGTGCGCGATCCTCCTACACACATACACACACACGTACACATAATGATGAGAGGATTATGGAGTCACCAATCGTTTGTAACATGGTGGCCTTTTTGCAGTGTTAGTAAAAACCAAAAAAGTAAATTATATTCATATTGCTTGCAGGCATTAACTAGAAAGATTTTTAGGGATATTGTATGAATAGATCTACTCATTATTTCATGATTTTTAATGATATATGAGTGCTTTTGCTTTTGTGCACACACGGGCAGAATTAAAGGAAGAATAAGAAACGTTTGGTATTATTGTGAAACTTGCACCTGTTTGAATGATGTGTGAAAAACGATTTCAACATTCCATAGTCTAATATAGCGTGTGTTGAAGTTACATTTCTTGTTGAAGCTTATTTTTGTACTCTCATAAAACTTCAGGAATTGGTTACTTTGTACTCTAAGCCATATTCCCAGACAGTGCCTCTATTCCGCTTGATAGAATGCCCAATAATTTTCTACAGTGTTTTGGGGTATATATGTGGAGGATGAGTTATTTGTTGTGGCCATCTGCATCATGCTATAATATATATATATATATATATATATATATATATATATATATATATATATATATGTATATATATATATATGATATATATATATATATATTTATGTGTGTGTCTATATATATATATAACATATATGTGTGGTTTATATATATATATATATATATATATATATATATATATATATATATATATATATATATATATATATATGGGTGTGTGTGCACTCGTATATACAAGCGTATTTAAAATAAGCAACTCGGAACGTTCTCCAATATATCAAATACATGTTACCATGTGATTAACTGCCTCATTAAATTTGAACCACTATTTATTAATGAATGAAACGTTGTCACCTACCACATAATTGCTCCATTTATTTCAGAGTCCAACCACCCCACAGCATAATTTACTCATTGTGGAGGAGCCCATTACCCTGATAAGTGGGATTACTGCTCCATATATCCGTAATGGGCATCATCTCTTTCCATTTATTATCTCAACAACTCATCGCTCATATAGATGCCAAGCTTAGCTTTTTGCAGCTTCATGCGGGACCTGTTTTGAAGGCGAAAGCTAATAACTTCTTTGATAACAAAAATAATCGTTCTATTGGTTGAGAGGTTGAACAGTAATATTGTCAAGTTATTTTATTTTCGTTTACTGACATATAATACGAAAGTCTTCCTACAGAAGCAAATAGAAGTGTGGGGTATTTTAGGGTTTAGAGTTTTCACGCTTAAATCCCTAAGCTTTGCAGTCATAAAGAAGTTTTCTTCTTTTATTAGCCGTCTGGGCTCCCAGCCATCTGGATTACTGCTGAATCAGCAGGCGTAACCTAGGAATAAAACCTCAATCACCCGTAGCGGGTAGTGCCGTCAGTACACCTCATGAAGTGCGCTATATGCATTTACTTTTTAATTAAGCTTCTTTGCTGCGTCCCTTCAGTCCCTAGCTGCAACCCCTTTCGTTCCTTCCTTTTACTGTACCTCTTTTCATATTCGCTTTCTTCAATCTTACTTCCACTTTCTCTTGACAGTTGATTCATAGTGCAACTGCTTTTAGGTTTTCCTCTTGTTTTACGCCTTTTAAACCTTTCGTGTAAATTTCCGTTTCAGCGCTGAATGACCTCATAGGTCCCAGTGCTTGGCCTTTGGCGTCAATTCTGTATTCAGTTCAATAAAACCTCAGTCATTATAACAGAGAAGGCCTCTTCCGAAATAAAGTATTGTTGGGAATAATGTTGAATGTCGCTTTATATGATATTAAACCCAAATCCTACTATTCATTTTTCTGATTGACGCAAGCGGTGTGCAATTTCGGCAAATTTATCTTTTCAGTGATGCCAGTCCTAATACTCCAGCAGCTTGTCAATACTACATCCGCAGTCATTACCAGTGCATGTCAAAAATCCAAATCGTGTGGAATAACTGGTTTCAAATCCGTATGAACATTTTTAAAAAATCTCAGTTTCATTACAACATCCGAACCTTTAATGACCCCGAGCGATTTTATTCCAAGGATGATCCCGATTATTCTACGTTTTATGATCCGGCGCCTCATCAAATCCGAAAAAAAAGAGATGGCTTGGTTTTCGCCTGGCAAAAATTTCATTATTCTGAACCAACCAGAAGCCATAAAAGGATTTGGCGAAGAGAGGAGAGAGATGAGAGAGAGAGAGATCGAGGACGGAAGTACCGAGAGAGAGAGAGAGGGAGAGCGAGGAGAGAGAGAGAGAGAATGCAGTACTGCATTCTTTGACTTCGTCTCTCTCTCTCTCTCTCTCTTCTCTCTCTCTCTCTCTCTGTACCAGACGAAAACCAAAAATATTTTCCCCTTTGACTTACTGTAACTTTCTTTTTGTTTTTTTTTTTATTATTATCAGAAAAAACACACTTATTGACATTAGAATTGCTTTAAGGCAGGAAATATAAGAACGGGAATAATAATTGTCATGCATAGGCATTGAATATTCCGACATAAAAATAAAAAAGGTCCACAATTTTAGATTTTATGCTAAAGGCTGAATCCATTGCAGAATATAAATTGAGTTTGGGGGGTGGGTGGGTGGGGGTAATCCTTCCCTTCAAATCAAAGGGAGGTGTGAGGAACCGATAACGCGGAATTTTGATGCAGATAGATTTTTCATGCGGGCAAAGGCAGGCTCCTTGAGTTCCAAAGATTACTCTCTCTCTCTCTCTCTCTCTCTCTCTCTCTCTCTCTCTCGTCACGTTCTTGTTTTCTTCCAATATTGGTAAGATTTACCATTGAGGGTCGACAGATCGAACGTGCGCTCAACACACACACGTACACACACACGCACACACTAATGATGAGAGGATTATGGAGTAACCAATCGTTTAGTAACATTGGTGGCCTTTTTGCAGTGTTGATAAAGAACCGTAAATATTTATTCATATTGCTTGCAGGCATTAACTAGAAAGATTTTTCGAGATATTGTATGAATAGATCTCCTTCATTTATTTCATAATTTTAATGATATAGGAGGGCTTTTGATTTTGTACTACACACGGGCAGAATTAAAGGAAGAATAAGAAACGTTTGGTATTACTGTGTAAATTTGCACCTGTTTGAATGATGTGTGAAAAACGATTTCACATTCCATAGTCTAGTATATCGTGTGTTGAAGTTACATTTCTTGTTGAAGCTTATTATTTCAGGAATTGGTTACTTTTGTACTCGAGCCATATTCCCAGACAGTGCATCTATTCCGCTTGATAGAATGCCCAACAAATTTTCTACAGTGTTTTGGGGTATATATGTGGAGGATGAGTTCTTATTTGTTGTCGGGCCATCTGCATCATGCTATAAAAAATATATATATACTATATATATATATATAATATAGATATATATATATATATATATATATATCATACATATTATATATATATATATATATATGTGTGTGTGTGTGTGTTTATATATAAAAATATATATATATATATATATATATATATATATATATATATATATATATATATATATACATATATATATATATATATATATATATATATATATGCACTCGTATATACAAACGTATTTAAGATAAGGAAACTCGGAACGCTCTCCAAATATCAAATACATGTTACCATGTGATTAACTACTCATTAAATTTGAACCCCATATTTATTAATGAATGAAACGTGTCACCTACCACATAATTGCCCCATTCATTTCAGAGTCCACACCCACAGCATAATTTAACTCATTGTGGAGTAGCCCATTACCCTGATAAGTGGGATTACTGCTCCATATATCCGTAATGGGCATCATCTCTCTTTCCATTTTATTACCTCAACTACTCATCGTTCATATAGATGCCAAGCTTAGCTTTTTGCAGCTTCATGCGGGACCTGTTTTGAAGAAGAAAGCTAATAACTTCTTTGTTAAACAAAAATAATCGTTCTATTGGTTAAGAGGTTGAACAGTAATATTGTCAAGTTATTTTATTTTCGTTTACCTGACTATTAATACGAAAAGTCTTCTACAGAAGCAAATAGAAGTGTGGGGTATTTTAGGGTTAGAGTTTTCCACGCTTAATACAAAATCCCCAAAAATTAATCGATAAAATCACCGCCCCTAAAATACAAAAATCATTAATCGATAAAATTAGTCTACCGGTTTAACCTGAAGAATTCCACAATATATATAATCAGAAAAACGTTTTCTATGTGTTTGGTAGCCTGTTGTCTTCAAAGGCTTGGTTGTATGATATTAAATAGTATAAAATGAATAGTATTTTTACTAAATATAAAATTGTATTTTTACCTAGGTAGACAAGAAGTGATAGAATTCTGTCAAGTGTTTATAAATATAATATCGTGTTTTCTCTAGTGGTCAAAGGGCTTTATGTGAGCAAATGCGTTTTTTTAAAGAAACATTTTAATATGAATGTAATTCAATAAAAATATGTGGGAGGAAAAAATCCTTTTCATGATACCAATTCAGTCGGTGGTTTCCTCCATAACAAGTGACATGGCTGGCTTATTTTACCAGGAATGGCTGCCACTTATAACAAAGTTGACGTGCATTATACAGCCCGGAATCCCTAATTAATAATTAGACATTTACTTTCATGTTTGCTTTTTAATCTTTGAACAGGAAAATGAATTGGAATTTAATGCTGTGATATTAACAGTAATCTGTTGATAATCCCTCCGGTCACAGTTCATTACTGCCGTTGCTTTTTTAAGTGCTTTGGGAGTGCTGTAAATACGGGTCATAAAGGTGGTTATTCGGAATTCAAGGAGAACATTACGGGCTGCGCGGTGAACAAGAGCCCGTGCTGACACAAGGTCAGCTTAATCAAAAACACAAGAACATAGTTTTCCTTTCAATTTTTGAAAGCTGCCTAGTGACCTTCAGGTAACTTGGTGAGGTGGTAAGGTTTGAAGATAAAAGAATTAAAAGTAGGTAATTGTTATGAGAGAGAAGGAAAAGGTCTAGGAGGTTTTGTCTGCTAGTTAAAAAAAAAAAAGAAAAAAAAAGAAGACAAAAAGAACGACAACAGCATGTGATGCGTAATGACTGCGTTAGTGCTGAACATCTTTGCTTAGGTAAATGAGAGAGCTAACTCATGTAAGATTTACACAGCAGCAGATTCATCTTGGAGTCAGCAGTCATTGAACTTTGTTATCTTCCTCTTCTCTCCTCTCTCTCTCTCTCTCGTCTCTCTCCTCTCTCTCTCTCTCTTCTCTCTCTCTCTCTGAATTCACACCGGTAGTAAGTGGAAACGTCTACTGTCGTTGCGTATGATTTTAGCATGTACTCTTTGATGACTGAACCCAAGGTTGGCAAACTAAGGTCATTTATTATTATCACAGATATTTCCCCGATATACTCCCAACTACATCAGACTAAGGGGGACATTCTTCCATGTAATGGGAGATTAAGCTTTTGATGGTTTCCATGTACAATACTTCGATTTCTTTTCTTTAGTGTATAATCTCTCTTTCGGAAATCCATTATTTCCATTCTGTTTAGTAGTTAATCCCCCCGTTCCCTCTGACTTTTTCTTTCCCAATATTCTTGTTATTTTGTTTGTTGTCCTTGGGATTATGGAGATACGCATCGTCTGAGTTTTACACAAAAGAGGAAAAATCACCCCAAAGCTGCTTATTGTAGAGCCATTTTTATGACTTAAGAAACCAACAATAGCTAGGTACTGGTTATACATTCGAAAAGGAAATAATCTTCTACAGAGTATGGTTCGTTATTAAGATGATCGTGTACGATATTTTTTTTTTTTCATACTACTCGGCTAATATTGTTTAAAGTTTGCATTTATAAAAAAAAAATTATCTTTAACGGAATGTTCTTTGTTATTCGTAAGATTGTCGTGTCGATATTTTTATTTTTTGTTATTGCCTTCTACAGATATCTCAAATTTATATTCGATATATATCCACTTTATATTAAAAAATAAATTGTTGTTTGTTAGATATACCAACTATTTTTTTTTTTTTTTTTTTTGCTTCGTCTGGGGATCATAAAGTCATTTTCAGAACATAAAATAAATACTCAACAATTAACGATAAAAAAAACAATAACGATAAAAAAAAAAAACTAGGTACCGCTAGTTCATATGTGTGTACAGACATCCTTTATCAGAAATAAATTATAATTGTCATAACGCACACCAATGATGTTGTGGGTGTAATGGAGGATTAAAATCTTAGACATCTTCTTAGCATTAAGTTTGCTTGTGGACATGATTTCTAGTATAGAATAGGTGGTCTGTTTTTCTGTATATGGTAAATTTGTATTCCGTCGTGTCTCTGATTATTAAAACATCAAGAAAAGGAATTTTGTTGTCTGTTCCCCATTCAACTTTAAATTTGATGCTGGGCACTAATGCGTTTAATTTTGAGAGGAATTCATTAAAATTGCCCACCTATATACCCAAAATGTTAGGATATCATCCACATATCTCATCCACAGCATGCAATAAAACCCAAAAACATGCTGTGGATGAGATATGTGGATGATATCCTAACATTTTGGGATAATAGGTGGGGCAATTTTAATGAATTCCTCTCAAAATTAATCGCATTAGTGCCCAGACATCAAACTTAAAGTTGAATGGGAAACAGACAACAAAATTCCTTTTCTTGATGTTTTTTTTAATAATCAGAGACACGACAGAATACAAATTTACCATATACAGCAAAAACCAACGTTCTCACTTTTCATTAATTCACTACTTTAGCTATCACGACATTACTATCAAGATAGGTGTAGCTAGCAACCTGTTCTAAGAGCCTTACGAATTTGTTCCCCAGAATTCCTGGAAAAAAGAATTTGAGAATTTGAACTAATTCGCAAGCAACTTTCATCTTTAAAGTATCCTGACCCTATAATTGAGAAAGCAATTCACAAAGCAAACGTAATTTTCTAACCGACCCCCTAAAGACAAGACCAGAGATACACCCAACAATAAAATAAAAATTCCTCTCTTTGGAGAACGATTAAGAGAGTAAACCCACCCCCCCCCTCGGAAAATCTAACCCTTTTGCATTTACCTACACAAACACTTTAGCCAAATCCCTGATTAACGTCCAACAAAAGACATCTCCCAAGGACACTGGGGTTTACGAGATCCCATGCCAGGACTGTGGCCAATCTTACATCGGATTTTCAGGTAAATCACTTCCCCAGAGATTAATACAACACAAACGGTCAGTTAGGTATGGAAAACAGAACTCGGCTATTTTCAACTATATAAATGAACATACCATAGAATAAACTGGAATTTGTCACGTGTAATTTATAGCAGCAAGTGCCATTACAAGAGTCAAATGATGGAAACCGGCCTTAATAAAAGAGAGCAGGTAATGAACATCTCAAAAGGAGCGTGGATTTCAGATGTGATCGACGAGGTTCTCATTGAACCAACAGCTAAGAAGATTAAAGGAAGATTATCAGCGGAGGTGACCTAAATTGGCTTACTTATGACGGATCTCTTGGTATAAATACTACCTTTTCTGTAAACTTTTCTCATTCATATACCTGAAGAGAGAGACAGTATTCTCTGAAATATAGTACTTTTCTCTCTATATGGTGTTTTTATGGGCTCCTTTTATTAAATATATATATATATATAATATATATTATATTATATATATATATATATATATATATCATATCGAACTACAAATGTCCTTTAATATCTAATTCGCTCTACCTCGGAATTAATATATTTCCATATATGCTTAACCAAGGTGGAATTTATTAAGCGATAATAGAATTGGCGATCGACAGGCGCGAACCAGCGACCTCTCAATTCTAGGACTGGCAGTGAATTTACCTTAAACCACCCCGACACCGGGGTGGTTTAAGGCTTCACTGCCAGTCCTAGAATTGAGAGGTCGCTGGTTCGCGCCTGTCAATCGCCAATTCTATTATCGCTTAATAAATTCCCCTCGGTTAAGCATATATGAAAATATATTAATTCCGAGGTAGAGCGAATTAGATATTAAAGGACATTTGTAGTTCGATATATGTATATGAATCACGGTAATGTGATAGACATAAATATATATATATATATATATATATATATATATATATATATATATATATATATATATATTATTATATATATACTCCTTAGACGGGTATTGAGGCCTAACATTTCAAAATACTCTAGGATCCTTGGGTCCTTTCCCCCTAATCGTTTAAGACACAAAGTTAAAACAAATAATTTCAATTTTAACCCCCCCCCCCCTTCTCCCCCAAGTTTGAATTTGAAAGACAGAGTTTGACGTCAGAAGATTTCTGCAATTACGAGATAATAAATTTTATATAATATAAAACAGATCACAGGCCGCTCCATTCTTTACACAGATTTCTTTCTTGTGGCTTCTTCCTTCTTTGTGGAATGTTGCTTATTTTTCCCATTTTACTATTTGTTCTTCTACGGCCTCCAGGGAAGGTTGGGTCATCTTTTTGCATCCGAAACGATTCTTTTCTTTCAGCTTTTAGTTACGATCCCGAGTGTCCCTTTCCACAACTGTATCTCGATATGACCGCTGCTTACTCAGCAGTACTTTGTGTTTAAGTAATAGTGCATCTCTGCACGCCTCTTGAACGGTTCTGTCATTTCCGGGTGGCTGGTCATCAATTTGTATCTGATGCTGGTGTAGCCATGACATGTGTGACCGCTGCGTTAGATGTCAGAAGACCTCAAGTAGCGTTGCAGATTTTTATCAACGCTTCTCGCAAGAGTGACCTTGAGATGGTACATTGACATTTCTCTGTCTAAATGGCAATATGCTTTGTATTGTTGAAAGAGGAAAGTGTTGCGTCACTGAAATGGCCAAGCTTCTGTGTAATCCAGGATCAAGAGCACGTAAATCTCCCTGAGGAAAGATGACATTAAACTTCAAGAGAAATTGCCTGGAAATGATTTTCATGCTTGACAGAATCTTTACCTTTTATGTAAGTGACCAGCAATTGTTTTTCCCTGAAGCAACATATCATAATGGAGGCAAGTCAACGACCACAGCGACAAAACGCTGATTTCTCTTTCCTTCTTGCAATCTTTGAAAGCGTTGCTCACTGTCACTCACAGGCTACGTCATGTGCGCAAAGAGGCAGATGGTCCGTATACCAAAATATATTTTGAATCACTTTACTAATATAGATAATAATATAAATCCCCGGTATGATTACAGATTAACTGCAAAGCGAGTCCAAATGTATTAGTCTTAATTGGCTTACGTTTTCACCACAAAGAGACAAGGTTATCAAATGTTGCCATGGGAGAAAGGCCAGAATATGTAGGTGCAAATTTTTTTAGCTAGCAGGAAAGAGCTCGTTAATAGTGTGTGGAATAGTGATGTTTGCAGCAGATGACAAAGTATTGATTGCAGATTGCTGATTAGAAATACGTAGACTTACGTGGAAGAAGTTGAAAGAAGAGAAAGTTGAAAATAAATGTGAGCAACAATGATGTGATGAGGATAGTTGATAACCAGGGAAAAGGAGCGATAGAGGTTAGTATGGATGGTAGAAGAATAAAAATAGCAGATTCGTATAAAGGATCTGGGAGTAAATAGGTAGGATGAAAAAAAGAATTGATACATAAAATAGGTAACGCAAGGAGAGTAGCAGGAAGTCTGCAAAATATTGGCAAGGAATTGGTGTCTATATGAGGTGATTGTTGAGTCAGTTCAGCTTCATGGAAGTGAAGAAGTGTAGGTATTAAGTGCAAATGAAGGAAAAAGGAATGAAACTGTAGAGATAAATGTCTGCGTAGCAGATGTGGCTTAAACCTTAAAAGTTGAGAATTTTAGATGGTTGGATCTTGAGGAATTACACGTATGATTGGCAAAGAAAGTGTGCAATTTGTGGCACTCAGAGGGAGAACAGGAAAAAGACTTAGAAATCCCCGAATAGAAGATGTGAAACAGTTGTAGGGAAAGTGTTGTCCTTCGCCCCAGGAACGAGAAAGTGCTTGCTTGATAGAGGTGGAAGTATCGCAATTTGCCTAGGGGCTTCGTCGCACTGATGATCAGTAGGTGTAGGAAACTTCTGGTGTTGTGGAAGTTTTCTGCGCAGGGGCTTCATCCACAATTCAGCTTTTTAAAAGTTATAAAGTGGTCGTAAGAGTGAACGCTTCCACTTCTCTTCTCGTGTCCAACCCCTGGTAAGAGAAAAGAAATTTTAAGTATTTATTTTCATTTCCGTTGAAACGGGAAAGTTCTGCTCAGCGTATAACGTCATTTTTAAGTTTCCGGATAAAATACTCGTATTATACCCGGATTCCAGTACTAGCAGAACAGAGCGTATGCGATCCCGGAAGAAAACTAGTATCCTCATCGAGGCTTAAAGATATATTTGAATTATTGAAGATATACTTATGAAATTAATAATCATTATGATTCCATTTAATAGTGTGCTCTATATGTAATACCCGATGAAAGGATATTCACTATTCTTTATAAATATGAGACACATTTTCGTGTCATCTTGAATTAAGGGGAATTAGAAACAGATACGGGCCTTTGAATATTTATGCTACGGACCCAATCATTAAAGGTAAAAATAGAACTCGATACATTTCAGACATTTGGTTGAATTTCAGGTCATGAAATCCTAAATGGTTGATTTAATAAACAAGTAAAATAGAAAAAGAATAAATGAAGCAAACACTGTCTGCCCAAGACAAAACGATTCACCGTCCATGTTCTTATCTTGAAATCTTCAAGCGTGGGCTAGAAAATGGTATTATGTTACCCGTCTCTTGGGCATTTGCGCATCTGAATGAATCTTCTGTCCTTCATCTTAAACGTAACTGGGGAGAAGGAAGGAATGTTGCATCTAATTTGTTCTGTCCCTTTGGCATTACTATACAAAGTGTCTTTGACGGATTGGTACGTCTTTCTTTCTCCTCAATGCCCTGCTTTCCTCTGAACCCTTCAATACCGAAGTTGCAACCAGTACTGAGTAATTTGCATACATAATACTGTTGAAATTCTGGACATCTACAATCGTACCTCCCATCTGCTGTCCCTATTGTAATTTTACTCTTCAGTTAATAAAAAACGATAAAGAGACAAACTGTCCTACATTTCTCCCTCTCCTCATCTACTCTGCTCTACTTCAAACTTAAGTGTCACCTGATGATTCCAAAACAAGTTTCCTATCAGTCAAACATCTACCCTTCTTCTTTTTAGCACCTTTATTAACCCTCACTGTTTCCCTTAAAACCCCTTCTGTAATCCGAAACGTATCTAGAGATCTTAGCATTATTTTGTTCTCTTGTACAAAGAGAACATTTATTGCACTCAGCCCTTTTATGAACCTAAGCTCTTCCTCCCCTACCTCTTGTTTAACTTTCCCCCTTCAGCCTCTCCATCAGACATCTCAAAATTGACAAGACCAGAATCAAAATGGCAATAATACTTTGTTTACAGCACTCCACAAGCACGATTTTTTTTCAAGGAATGGTCGCCAACAAAGATCCCTCTTCTATATTTTCATTGAAGCTAGGTTTATTACATCTCATGTTGTCTGTTAGGACTTTGAAAGGTTTTTCCATAGAAAATAGTCTTTTTTTATTGTTATTGAAATGATCTGCTCAACAATTATTTATAAAAAGGCATATATTTTGTGGGATTTTGCAGTCATATGTTTGATTAATTCAATTATTTTCGATTTATAGGTAAAGGATTTGACATAAGAAATGCATGGGTGGTGTATTTTGATACAACTGTTGGAGAGTTCCCGGAATACTTGATAGCAGAGAGTGAGTCCTTCGAATAAAAAGATAGGATATCTAAGAGAAATTTTCTTTTGCTCAGCGTGGTATTCTTTTCAATGATTTTCGGTGAAGAAGTTAATTGAAAGCCGCCCATAGCTCCTGAAATTCATTTCGCTTTATGGTTGTTGCAGCTTTTGATAAAGGTCAAAACGTTCGTATCCTTTCGCCTTGTGGTAAATCCAACTGCCTATCTTTTCTTGTTATGATAACGGTTACAGTGTCACGTCCTTCCTGTTTGTGGTATAAGTACATCATTCCTGATTGTGATAAAGATCCGGTATAAAGGTCACACCATCAAATCATTTCAGTAGATGATGAATGTGTTAACTACATTCTACCTTCTGATTTGAGTAAATGTTCCAGCATCATAATATTTAAGCTTGTAATAAAGTTCACAGCTTGCTCTACTTCAATAATATACCGTGGGCTTTCGCCAAGGATCATTTATACCTACTGCTCTAAATAAAGGTTATAACGTCATAGCCTTCACATCATATCTTTTCTCATGATGGTGGAGGCCACACAATATATGTATTTGCATAATGCAGATCCTTACTGCGCTTGATAGAAGTTTACAATATATCATTCTCTCCCCTTAGGATGATGATCAGAAAGCCATACTACATCTGACTGTGGTAGAAGTTATATCATAAACCTACATGCCTATAAAAAATGTCACAGTATCAGAGTTCTGTTTTTAATTAAAGTTCACACCCTCGCCTTCGAAATCATATCCTTTAAACAAAAGTCGCAACATCATATTATTTCTAATTAAAATCACACCGTCTTATACATCCTGCCTTCGGTAAAGGACTTGGCAACCCTGTGTTTCTGCAAATAATCAAAGTTACAGCTTGTCAGCCCTTCCACTTTTGATATAGATAACAACATAATTAGACTTTGCGTTTGTAGTAAGTATCACATCCATATTATAAACTGAGATAGAGAAAAAATATCATATCCTCCCTGCATTTGATAAAAGTCCCAAAATGATGTTCTTTTAACCCTTATAAAGTTTACAGCTGTATGTCATAAAGGTTGCAGCATCACATCCTTTCTTGTAATAGAGATCATAACCTCATGTCGTTCTACGTAAAATATTTCGAATTTATGGACGATGCGCGAATTGCCGGGGAGCCCGAATCGAGTGAGTTCTGGCAGAGGCACATCCACCATAATGGAGGCGGTCGTTTTAGACACTTTCGGGCAGTCAGGAAAAGGAAGTGGAATTTATGAGCGTGTAGGCGACTCACGTCATAAACTCCGCAAAGAATCGAGTGCATAAAGTGTAAAGGAACACGATTGAGAGGAGAGGAAAGTTATTTTTTGAATTAATTGGAGAAAACATCATTGATGAAGGTGATTTAGCACATATATCTTGACGGTAGAAAAGGAAGATGTACATATGAAAGGACTTGATTGAGAGGAAACGATAGTTAATCTTGAATTAAGACGAAAAAAGTAATTGATGATAATTTGAAAGTATAAGCTCTTATATGTTAAAATAAGGCCTTATGTTACTTATTTTATACTTTTTTCAGACCTTGTCGGTAAATTTCGAAAAGCAAAATATGCTGTGTGTGTGTGTGTGTGTATGAGCACATACATGGCGTGTTTGTGTGTATGGTGTAAGTTTATGTGCATACGGGTTTGTGTTATGTGTCAGAACGAGAGAGAGAGAGAGAGAGAGAGAGAGAGAGAGAGAGAGAGAGAGAATATCAATTTGTTGGAAGTGGCAGTGCATGATGAGAGAAGGGCGAAAACAGGAATCACAAAAGAGGGGATGAAATATTGTGGTGATAGTTACAAGGACGAAATTGAAAAATAAAATGCAGAAATACTGATTTGATGGCGTTTGGCGTCCTTCAGCAATCGTCCTCTTTGCAACACGTTATGGTGTATTGATAAGGGATTTAATGGTTTTTGAAGTGGAACAAGTTTTAAAGAAACTTGGAAGAGGCAAAGCACCAGGCTGTGAAGCAACCACTGCAGAAATGATTGTAGTTGAAACCGAAAGGACATTCGTGATGCTGAATTGACTGTTTTGCTGAATATGGAGTAAGAAAACAAGACCTGGTGATTGGGATTTAAAAAGTAAAAAAAAAGTGACCTGCTGATTGAGATGACTATAGAGGCTACACACATTTGATGAAAATATACTGTACACTTTTTCTCAATGTGTTTGGTAAAAAAAAAACTGAAGAAATATTTAGAGAAGAACAAGCTGTTTTGAGTGATGACATTGAATTTGCGGGTCAGATATTAGTCAAGACATAATGTGCAACAGTGCCTGGAATTTTGGAATACCCTCGTAATGTCATTTATATATATATAATTTATATATATATATATATATATATATATATATTATATATATATAATATATATATATATATATATATATATCATATCATATATATATATATATTATATATATATATATATATATATATATATATATATATATATATATATATATATAATATATATATATATATATATATATATATATATATGTATATATATCTAATAAAAGGAGCCCATAAAAACACCAAAATATAGAGAGAAAAATACTATATTTCAGAGACTACTGTCTCCCTGTTCAGGTAGATGAATGAGAAGAGTTTACAGAAAAGGTGGTATTTATACCAAGAGTGTGGGCGGCCCAACGTGGGTTTGAGTGATTCGCGACTGTCTTATAGTTTCCTTTATTACAATCGGTCACTGAAAAAATGAACAAACATAAATATTTACAGTGGTGACAATTTTGCCATTTTAGTTAAATGATAACTCCTTAACACTAGGACAGGTAAATCCCTTAACTCACATTAGAATCAATTTCTCAGTGATCACAATGGTTAAAATAACAATAATTGCACATAGAATCTTTAAGAAATATACCTAGGCATTACCATGCACTTCGAGGAACCAAAAATGTCATGAGCGATCTCTTAACAAAATAATACTCTTTTACTTACCAAATCGTTTGCTTTCCCACCGTAAGGACCGTCCGTCTTAATCCCCTCGTGGTCCACTGCCTACATTCCTGAAGGGGAACGGCATCGTAATTTGTGCACATGACCCCTAACGACACTTGTTAAACGAGCCTATATTTCCATCATATTCACTTCTCTATTTAGCTATGAACTGTTATTCATCAGCAACAACCCTCTCTCAGCTCTTAGTTTATAGAATCTCAGTACACTGCAATGCTTACCCCCTAAATCGCTTAATTTCCTCAAGGCCATGCACATCGGTCTGCTTCTAGGTCTAAAACACAAAACCGAGCTTCCCTCCCACGCACTTGATCAGGCGGCGGGAAACCGAGCCGATGGTTCCTTTTTCTTGCTCGTCATGAAGGGAGAGAGGAAGTAGGGAAAGGCGTCAAATCACCCTTAGTGCCCACAAAAGGGAACTTGTTCACTCGTAAATAAATTTTTTTTATTTTTTTTTTTTTTTTATGGGACAAGAGTATACGCTTATGTCTTATATCGAGTGGCCCGAAATTCAATTACCAAACTTTTCTTTACCACAAAAACAGCTGTTTTTCATCGCGCAGCGGACATATTGTTAACAGTCGCGCAGAGAAGATGCCCAAACTTTCCAGCGTCGACACCCGCCCCCTTTGAAACCTCTTGACCGCAAGAGGGTTCAACACCTATTGACTAGCATTGTCCACTAGGTCCTGCTCTTCCTCCAGAAATAAAACAAGTTTCGACAATGGTCTATCATAACCTTGCCCTCCCTTCTGACAGTCAACCGTCCTAACCAGTCCATCTTTCCCTGCTTTAGTCTGTACTACTCGAGCCAGTGGCCAATGGCAGCGTGCTACACTTTCATTGACCATAAGGACTATGTCTCCCACCCTGACGTTTCGTCGTTCCTTGAACCACTTCTGTCGCTGTTGTAACCCCAACAGGTATTCGCGTTTCCAACGTGCCCAGAACTGCTCGGCCATGTGCTGCACTTGCTTCCATCTCTGCTTAGAGTAGCTACCTGTTGCAACATGGCACCCTGCGGGTGACTCTCCCATGTTTAAAAGCTTGTTTGGTGTGAGTGGAGCTGGGTCTCTACTGTCTGAGGTGACAATGGTAAGGGGCCTACTATTTAACTGTTGCTTCCACCTCACAAAAGAGTGTACACAATCCCTCATAATCCAATTGCTGTGTCCCCAAGACTACATCCAGGACCCTCCTCACATTACCTATCAATTGTTCCCATGCTCCTCCAAAATGTGAGGCGCCCGGGGGATTGAAAACAAATTCCACCCCACACTGGAGCAACTCATTTCGCACCTTGTTTTCTCCCAAGAACTCATAACTGGAGTCTAGAACCTTCCGTGATCCCACAAAATTAGTGCCACAGTCGCATCTAATCATCCTAACATGTCCACGACGAGCCAAAAACCTTCTGAAGGCACTAATGAATGAGTCTGATGTGAGATTTGACGCTACTTCCAAGTGTATGGCCCTCATGTTCAAGCAGGTGAATATAACTCCCCAGTGCTTTATCTGCGCTCTGCCCCTTTTCACGAAGAATGGTCCAAAAAGGTCCACCCCGGTGCGATAGAAGGGTGGTTTCCCTGACTCCACGCGATCAGGTGGTAGATCGGCCATTTGCTGTTCAATTACCCCTCCATGTACTCTGCGACACTTGATGCATTTCCCTAGCACGCGCCTCACCGCTGCATTGCCCTTAACCACCCAAAATTTCTCCCTCATTAGACCCAGAACATACATTATGCCCATATGGTTGGAACGCTCATGATAATACTGGATAACTATGTCAGTCAAGTGGCCCTTATATGGCAGAATAATTGGATTCCTTTCGCTCAGGGCAATATTCGCCAGTGATAACCTCCCTCCAACGCACAATAGCCCATTTCTCAGGATTGGTTTCAATTTTCTTAAGGAGCTGGAAACCCTGATGGTGGCTGCCCTTCTCAAGACTTGCTATTTCTACCTCATAAGTCATTCGCTGTGCTACCTGCACAACCACAGTCTCTGCCAAGCTCATAACTTGTAGTACAAAATGCATGTTTAGTTCGCTAAGCTGCTGCCTATGTTTTGCACATTAAATACCTGGTAAACAATATGACCCAACCTACGGCTCTGAGTAGCCGGATCCACTTTGAGTAGTGGTGGATGATTTTATGCCGCCCTGTCTGCCTACAATCCAACCCAACCCTGAAGCTAATTGTTTGGCAGACTTGCGCCCTTTGGGACCTATCTCACGCCTAACTTCTAGTCCTTCCACACTGTTGGGACATGTGGGCTGGCTCTGCTGGCCAAAAACACTCCTCCTTCAGCAAAAAACCCGGCCCTGTTCTCCACCTTTCAGACTGCTTGGAGCGTGATGCATCGTCTGCCGGGTTCCATTCAGAGTTAACGTACCTCCACTCATTCTGATCACTTCCTTCCCTTATCATAGAGACTCGGTTCGCTATAAATGTTTGGTACCGAGCTTGATCATTCCGAATATAACGCAAGACTGTTGTTGAATCTGTCCAATAATAGACCTCGTCCACCTTGAAATCTATCATGGCCAGAATTGTGGTTCCAAGTCTTTACGGCTAGTACAGCTGCACTAAGCTCATAGGCGGGGTACTGAAACGTCCTTCAAGGGCGCTACCCTTGCCTTACCATAATGAATCTACAGGATACATTTCCCCACCGATCTGTGACCCGCAAGTATGCCACTACTCCTAAGCCTTGATGCTCGCATCCGAGAACAGATGCAGCTGTATTAGGGTAGCTGACTCCCACACAATAACCTTTAGGCATCTTGGCACACTTATCCCTCTGGCCTGATTCAACTTGTTCACCCACACCCTGATGCGGTCAGTGGTGTTGGAGTCCAATCCCCTGTCCCAGTCTATCTTCAATCTACACAAGTCCTGCACAATTATCCGTCCCTCAATTAAAACTGGTGCCAATATGCCAAGGGGGTCGTAAATCGAGGCTATGGCTGACAACAAGCTGCGTTTAGTCCTTGGAACTGAAACCAGATCTGCCTGGACACCCAATTCATCAGTGGCCAAGTCCCACTGTACTCCCAATGCCTTTGCCTTATTTGGCCCTGATCCATCTATGAACCCTGAAATGCCCTTACCGTACCACTCCCTTGGGATGGATGACAAAACCTCCACGCATGACTACTGAACTTCATCAATGTAAATCCCCCTTTTTCGCAAAGCAATCCTTAACCTCTAACAAATTACTTTAACAAGGCATCTTGACGATCCTCGGCTCTCAAACCAGTCGTCTACATAGAAATTGTTAGCAATGGTGTCCCCGTGCTCCCCTTGGAGAACCCATTCCCAAAGTCGCTTGCTGTCTGTTTCAGCACAAATTCGCAATGCTGGGTGACGAACAGGCCCCAAACAGATGTAACTTAGCCATTCTAAACTCGTTTGGCTCCTCCCATTAAAACTATTTTCCCACCAAAAGAACCTGAGGTAGTCCCGCTGATGTTCTGGTACCCGTACCTGATAAAACATTGTATTTATATCCCCTGAATAGGCAAACAGACCTCCCCTAAACTTAACCAACACACCCAGCAAAGAGTTCATCATATCGGGTCCCTGCAATATTAGGTCATTCAATGACGTGCCCTCCACCCTGCTCGCACAGTCAAATACAACATGGACCTTGTCTGGCTTGTCTGGATATTGCACACCAAAATGAGGGATATACCATACATTTTCCTGGCTGGCCGAGGTCACTCGCTCAGCATATCCTTTCTGTAGCATCTCGGTCATGAAGGCACTGTATTGCTTAGCGTAGGTACCATCCTTCATTAGCTTCTTACGAAGACTGTGCATACGGAGCAATGCAATGTCTCTTGTTTCTGGCAAGGGTCCAAGATTGTTGCGCAGAGGCAGTGGCACCTCATAACCCCCCTCTACAATTCTAACCCCCCTTTGAATTAGATCTAGCCATTTCTTATCTTCTGCAGACATTCCCTTTTGGGAGATGCCATGTCCTGGAAGTCTCTATTATAATCTTCCACCAGCATGCGGTCCAACTCCAAACGCCTGCTAGTTACTTGGATCCTATTGATGTGCTCTTGACACCTCTTGTCCTTTGCCCCACAAACTGCCCAGCCCAATAATGTTCGTATGGCATGTGGCTCATGGAGGTGGGTTGAGTTAATGACTTCCCTCGGCTCAAGTAAGTGAGGAACATTGTTACCAATTAACAAACCCACTTCGGCATCCACATCTGGGATATCTATTTCTCGCAGATGTGGCCATCGTTCCAGATCTCCAGCCCTGATCACATCACACTCATCGATAGGTATGCGGGAGGTGCTCAACACTGGGGGAGTGTAATGCAATTCTTACCCTATAGTCTAATACTGACAATCCTGAGACTAGCTACAATGCAATTTCCCCTTTTCCCCTGCCATTGATGGTTTCAACATTCACCTTTTTACGTCTTGCATCTCAGTGCAACCCTAAATGTCTTCATTAATGCCTCTGAACAAAAGCATGTAGAACTCCCATTGTCCAAAAAGGCCCCTCTTCACAACCTCTCCTTCCCTTCCCTTGACCTAACCCTTATGGGCACAACTGACATCCTGTGCCAGCACTACCCCCCACTTAACAATGCTCTTGACATAGCAATTTTTTGTCATGCGTACCTTCCCCCTACCCCCGAACCACTAAGGGCCCTATTTTGCGCTCTCTGGTTCCACCACTTCTGCTTCCTGGTGAGTCGGTGCAACAGAGTTGGATTAGGTTTTTGTTACACACATTGCACCTTTTCCTGTACCTGCAATACTAGGACAATATGACCATTTCTCAAACAACTAAAACAAACGCCTCAATTCCTTAATGGTGTTTAGTTTGTCCACATGTCCCATTTTAGCTATTTGGTCGCATTCATCTATTATATGTGGTCCTTTACAGTGCCAACATGAAAGTGGAGCCTCCCCAATGTTTTGTTACATGAAACTTTCCTTGCACTCGTTAAACCCTGTGATTTGCTTGGTGCTGAACCTCTCCTAACCCAGGGGTGGCCCCCTTTTTACCACTCTCGAACAGTGGCGTCCAAACAAGGGATTTTTTTAAGACCCTAGCCTCCCCGTCAATGAAACTAACTAAATCATCAAACTGTATGGTCTGCTTCTTCCACTAACTTAATTATCTTGTCGGCAACTCTACACCATCGGTCCCTCACACTAGATGGGAATTTGCTCCCAGGATCAACCTCATTGTTTATGGGTTCTGCAATTCGGCGACACCATAAGGGATGCACGAAATTGCATTTCTGCAGGTTTTTAGCATCATCGCATACTCATCAAAGTCCTCTGCATTATTCTCCCCATGTCCTTCCATTTGATTACCTTATCCACGTATGCTGGCTATTTGCTCAAGGTTGCCGTATCGCTCCTCCAGCAATTTTCTTGCCTGGCCTATAGCCCTCTGAAGCATCTAAGTGGAGGCAAGCTGCCACTATCTCATTTGACCTACCTGTTGTGTATAAATCCAGATACCTCAGCCTTTCCTTATCATTTGTCAGCTGGCTGCTAAATATGTCGTCGAATGAGCGGATGAACCTAAAGTACTTTGTATAATCTCCATCAAACTTAGCCATATCCTGTTTGGGCATCAAGCCTTTGAGGCTGCAAGAGATTAATGTCTGCAAGATTTCCTTATTACTTATGTCCCCTTGTTATTCCCACCTGAGCTAACTTCAGGCCTACTGCACCTAAGCCCATGGGTTGTTCACTCCTGTCCATGTCAGGGTCTATGTGTTCCCTTATCCTAGTGACGGGAGCTATTTCTCTATTATTTTCGTCAAATTGTTGTAAAACCTTCTCTGCCACCACCTCAGCTATCTCTGCCTCCAAACCTAGCTTCTCCCTCCTCTGTCTTAAGGTTCTTCTACCTCTCGCTCTATGGCTTGCAGCTCTTCCAACTTCTGTAATTTTGCTTCCAAACCTGGCTCTAGAAGCAGCTGCCAACACACGCCTACTCCCAGTAGAACTCACGCTTGACTGTTTAGAGCCCCCTGAAGCAACAGATTGCCTACCCATAACTGATGCGCTATCCCCCACATTTAAATGTTCCTCCTCCTCTGAGATTGGCCCCATGTCCTCTCCTGCCTCTTGGTCCTGATTGATCTCACTGTTCTGCCTGACCTCGAGTTCCTTCAAAAATTCCTGAACACTCCTGCCCTCCTTCTCTAGTGACTCGCTCAGACGCTGATGACAATACAGATTTGTTCCCCCCCATTGGGAGGCTTCTAGCTCTCACCCTCCCTCAATTGCACAACTTTAAGGGTCTCCATTTTCCTGGATTCAGCTCTGGCCACTCCTATGAACTAACGAAAATTCCCTAGTCGAACTGTAGCTGACTAACCAATGAGTTGCCAAAACCCGCACCACTCCGTGAAGACAACTAAACCTACCAGTACCTTACTCAGTTGCGACGTAAACAAAGATCCTTCAAGTCTAGGAGCAACCCTGAATGCAACAATGTCTCGTGCCCAGCCAGTTATTTACTTAAGCCTTACTGCAAGCGCGGCAAACAGACTGTGGGAAATCATCCTATGAACCTGAATTAATACACCATGAGGCTTAAACATGTTGCACTGCTCTCCCGACTCAAGCACGCCTGCCCCTCTAATTGCTATTAACCCTGTACCGTGGTTCATCAGGGTCCCTAGCTGGGACACCACGATCCTACCAAATTTCGTTACCAACCCACGAACACGATCTGAGCCCCTCAAATTTGCCAACTTGCCTGGAAACTCACCCAGATGTAGTTTGCATGCCCCACAAAATTACGCCCCTCCTTGAAGAAATGGCACAAATCCGGCACCATCACAACCTATAGCTATATATATATATATATATATATATATATATATATATATATATATATATATATATATATATATATATATATATTATATATATATATATATATATATATATATTTTTTACAAAAGGTAAGATTGTAAAGAACCCTAGTGAAATACACCCTACACACACAAACCACTGCCCAGCAATCAACAATTCCCACATTAAATGACCAAATGTTTTTACGCATGGTTACCAATGTGCAAGATTATCTGCTGAATAATTCTCCAAACCAAAATTATTGCCCAACCCTGAATAATTCTCCAAACAAATCATTTACCCACTTGAATATTATCCAAAACAACATTAGTTGCTCTACTTAACCAGTCCCTCTTACGACGCCAGTAGAATAAAATTTGAGCGCCATCAGAATCTTAAACTTAAGGTCTCCCCTCCTCCAAAACTGTTAAATATTAATGACGTACGCCAAATTCGTTAAGATTCGCTCATGAACATTTTAATCCCTTCGTTGCAGAACCATCATATGCCTGATAAAACTTGACTCATGTGACACCTTTAACAATCGCGCCCAAACTTTCGGCGGTACACAACAACGTTAAACACGAACTCTTAGCATTCGTTGCGGAACCACCATGGCCCCCTGACAAATAATTGCATTGGTGACGGCACTACCACTAAATACGCCTAACAATGCCTTAAAGAAATGGATCCAACAATGGCTTCTTATTTGTGTAGACTTAGCTTTCCTCGCCTCCTGGTCTTCTTTGGGCGCAGCGTGGTAGCGGACGTCCTTTGAAACCAGCCTCATTTCCTCGTCTTCTCCGCACAGCTTCGCCAGAGGGGTGGTAGCCGATTTGTGACTGTGGGCGGCCCAACGTGGGTTTGAGTGGTGCGCGACTGTCTTATAGTTTCCTTTATTACAATCGGTCACTGAAAAAATGAACAAACATAAATATTCACAATGGTGACAATTTTGCCATTTTAGTTAAATGATAACTCCTTAACACTAGGACAGGTAAATCCCTTAACTCACATTAGAATCAATTTCTCAGTGATCACAATGGTTAAAATAACAATAATTGCACATAGAATCTTTAAGAAATATACCTAGGCATTACCATGCACTTCGAGGAACCAAAAATGTCATGAGCAATCTCTTAACAAAATAATACTCTTTTACTTACCAAATCGTTTGCTTTCCCACCGTAAGGACCGTCCGTCTTAATCCCCTCGTGGTCCACTGCCTACATTCCTGAAGGGGAACGGCATCGTAATTTGTGCACATGACCCCTAACGACACTTGTTAACCGAGCCTATATTTCCATCATATTCACATTCTCTATTTAGCTATGACTGTTATTCATCAGCAACAACCCTCTCTTAGCTCTTAGTTTATAGAATCTCAGTACACTGCAATGCTTACCTCCTAAATCGCTTAATTTCCTCAAGGCCATGCACATCGGTCTGCTTCTAGGTCTAAAACACAAAACCGAGCTTCCCTCCCACGCACTTGATCAGGCGGCCGGAAACAAACCGAGCCGAGGTTTGGTTCCTTTTTCTTGCTCGTCATGAAGGAGAGAGGAAGTAGGGAAAGCGTCCAAAATCACCCTTAGTGCCCATAAAAGGGAACTTGTTCACTTCGTAAACTAAACGTTAAATAAATTTTTTTTTTTGTTTTTTTTTTTTTTTTTTATTTTTTTTTTTTTTTTTTTTATGGGACAAAGAGATACGCTTATGTCTTATATCGAGTGGCCCGAAATTCAATTACCAAACTTTTCTTTACCACAAAAACAGCTGTTTTTCATCGCGCAGCGGACATATTGTTAACAGTCGCGCAGAGAAGATGCCCAAACTTTCCCGCGTCAACAAAGAGGTCCATCCACAGGTAAGCCAATTTAGGTCACCCCCGCTGATAATCCTCCTTTAATCTTCTTAAGCGTTGGTTGAATGAAAATCTTGTCGATCGTATCTGAAACCCATGCTCCTTTTGAGATGTTCATTACCTGCCTCTCCTTTTTTAAGGCCGATTCCATCATTTGACTCTTGGAATTAGCCTTAATAAAAGAGAGGCAGGTAATGAACATCTCAAAAGGAGCATGGGTTTCAGATATGATCGACAAGATTTTCATACAACCAACGCTTAAGAAGATTAAAGGAAGATTATCAGCTGGGGTGACCTAAATTGGCTTGCCTGTGGATGAACCTCTTGGTATAAATACCATCTTTTCTGTAAACTTTTCTCATTCATCTACCTGAAGAGGGAGACAGCAGTCTCTGAAATATAGTACTTTTCTCTCTATATTTTGGTGTTTTTATAGGCTTCTTTTATTAGATGGAATTCTGTTGTAACAGTTAACATTTTTACCAGTTAACTTCACACACACACACACACATATATATATATATATATATATATATATATATATATATATATATATTATATATAT
>NC_061094.1:66663621-66676121 GCF_015104395.2 Macrobrachium nipponense
TTATGCAGGTGTCAAGAGATCTCTTTCCAGAGATTCACAAAACAGGTAGAGAAGAAAGAGATCAGTAAAGATCGGTTAGCTACAAGAAAAAAGAACAAAATGAATCAGTCCCCTCACTCATACCTCATCCACAACGACGGGCATATTTTTAATGAGAGAGAGAGAGAGAGAGAGAGAGAGAGAGAGAGAGAGAGAGAGAGAGAGAGAGCGACTATTATAGATGCTAGGTTCACTGACCTCTTCTTTCGAAGTCAGAGGGAGGGAGGGAGAATAATTGAAGGATCCGGGAAAAATAGTGATCTCTCTCTCTCTCTCTCTCTCTCTCTCTCTCTCTCTCTCTTATTGCAAGTGTTTTTCTTAAATATTGATTTTCTTCGTAGGCGAGTCTCTCTTTCCAGTAACACTGGTGAAGAAACACTGATGGTTATCATTATGTAGAGAAAATAAAATACATCTTGTTTGTGTGAACATTTTTTTATGATGTAGTGTCTCAGAACAAGGTGATGTTACACTTTAAATTTGAATGTTTGCAGTGTAAAATGAGCTGGCATACATGTCTATTAATTAAGACACCCCTCCTCTGATTATTTGGAGTCAATAAGACACATTGAATTTAATGCTGAAATGAAAATATGTCACGTTCGGTTAACTTAACTGAAATAAGTCTGCTCGTGATAAGAAGAAGGTGGTTATCCAAGTAACGGAGTGAGGAAAGAGGGGGGGGGGGGGGGGGGGGGGGGGTGGGTTAGTGGGTAGAGGGGTAGGTTGTTGGTGAAGGGATAGTTCAGTTCAGTGCATAAGTCTTCGTTAACGCGAACGAACTTTGGTTACTTGACGGATATATTGAGGGAAAGAAAGTTGTCGTTCGAAGTTCTGGTCGTGAACTTTTTCTTTTTTTTCGACGTTCGGTCGTCTCTCTCTCTCTCTCTCTCTCTCTCTCTCTCTCTCTCTGTGTGTTTTGGTTGTTTGGCCTTTCCGTACCGTCGTCCTCGTCGACGGCCCGGTAATTCCAAACTTCAGACGAGCGGTCAGGTCTTGGAAGTTTGGTTCTAAGTTATTAGGAGAGTTATGCTTCCAGGTTAGAAGGCTATTTTGTGCTCTAGTCGAGGCTAAACATCTAGTATATACTTATTCGCCTTCCCCCCAAAGAAAATTCCATGTTATGCTTTCGAAATTTGAAAATGAAAAGTAAAGAAAAATCATGTGTTGTCTTTTATTTCGGATCCAAAACGACTGAAATATATTGATTGTACCATTGTGGAACTCCTATGAATGTTTGTTAACTGTTCATTTCATTGATTTTGAAATGATTTTTGTGGATATTTAATTCGTTCAATCTTGGTGATTAGAAGTTTTAATTTTTTCCCAATCTTCATCTTTCTTAGAATAATACAAAGAAGACAAAAAAAATAAATATCACCCAAACTCTGAAAGGGATCAAGGTGTTTTAAAATTATATAATGCGCTTTTTGATATATGGCTGTAATTATTATATAGTACACTTTTTGTTATATAGTTGTAATTACATTTTTTATTAAAGCGATTCTGCCTTAACATGTTTTTTATGACCCTCAAAAGAGAGCACAGTATTTCCACTGACAAGTAGTGCCTAAATCTATCCTAGTTAATCTGAGGGTAGCAGATATTCTGATTCATTACCTGAAATATTGAATATTAATGTGAAAAGAGCAGGATCTGGTCTTTATTGCTGTCTACGGATTAACCTTTTCACTGATTTCACTTTCAAATAGCTGTAAACCTGGTATCCTGCAGTCCGCATTCCATTCATAATCTCTTTTTTTTTATCCTAGTATACTTTACCTACATGACACCTTTGCAGGGCTTTTGTATACATCCATCCATAAAAGAGCTTTGTACAGTCATGCTGACATCGCAAAACCCTCTGAGAGATCAACGCTTACTTATCTTGTATCCCTTTTATCATTACCCGTATTTTTTTTTTTGCATCGGATTTAAACTAAGTAATTCTGTTGTCAGCTTCCTTCAAGTCCATCTGTGGCAAATTTCCTCTCAAGATAAAGGCTTCATTAAAACGCTATCATCCTTGCCTTAACTCGTAATGCACTTCTACCAGACTTACAGTATTCTTCTTATAACACTTTGTCAAAACCCTGCAATTCGGCTCATTGAACTCCGCTGTCTTGTAATTAATGTAATTTTTTCGCTACGACACACGTCTTTCTGAATGCTTACCATGTGGTTTTTTCTCTTGTATCGTCGTCATTAGCGCGAATTTCTATTTCTTTTTTTTTCCTGCATCAACATTCCTGTAAAGATATACGCTCAAACAAGGGATCATTGTGGATTTGGGTTAAGAGAAATCACAAAGGAACCCTTAGGTCTTGCAATAAAGCAGAACTGTTCTTAAAATTCCAGAAGGGGTCCAATAAATGTCCAAGTCGTCACCAGAGAACAAAAAATGAATGGTCATTTCTTCACCTAATTAATCTCAGCAGTAACACAACGTCCGGCGCTGACCTTGGAAGCTTTGTTAACGAAAACTTGGCCTTGAATGTCGTCTCCTAATAGCTATATTCTGACCTTATCTAAGGTCATCTAATTAAACTTTTTAAGTTTAATTAGATGACCTTAGATCAGGTCATCTAATTATATTAATTTAGTTTTATATATTATTATTACTATTATTGACAATTGAAAGCCACAGTAGTGTTAAAATATATTATTGTACGATGCCGCTACTGTGGCTTTTGATTGTCAATATTATAGCCTCGTTACGGAGGTTCCTTATCTCATTATTATTATTATTATTATTATTATTATTATTATTATTATTATTATTATTATTATTATTATTATTATTATTATTTATTATTAGCCATTTTCTAACCTTTTCATGCAGGACCAAAGCAACTGTTCTACTACGAATGTTTTTCTCAGGAAAACCACATTGAAGGACATAGGTTTTCTTCCCGATATATTTCTATATGTATAGCTGCGCCGAGGAGACAAATGGGCGAAAACGTGCTCAAGTAGAAGTTGTTTTAACTCCTTGCGTTATATGCCCTGAAGTAAAAGACAAAAACAAAGTTGTTGACCGACGATGCGTTGCCATGGGAGTGTTGTGCTTCAACGCTACGAAAACATTGATACGAAACCCAGTCTTCAGGAATAGTATTTTATGTATATATATGTGTGTGTGTATATGTAATATATATGTATATGTATATATATATGTTCTGGTGATAATCATCCGCTTCGCTTCATTTTACCTATTTACGAGAAGTACACAGTGATTTTTAATCAGTTACAAAAACACCAAATTCATTAAGCAATAAAATTGACTAATGTACAATCACTAACATTTCATTATATTCTTTTACTCAAAGCGCACATAATGACACAAAAAATACATGATCTGCAGTGCAGTATTACACTTCGGCAGTTGATAAAACTAAAGAGTTGTTACCACAGTCAAAATGTATCTAATGCTATTTTGAATTATTAGTGTTCCTTTCAATTCAGCAAAAGGTACTAAGTGATGACTATGAGTGCTCTGGGATTCTTCAAAAAACCCTGTTTAACTGAAATTTGGCCATCTTTTTAATTGAATATGAAGTGATTTAGATCCTATATTATTAGATCAAAAGACCTTAATCAAGAGTAGTAGAGACTTTGATCAATTGCGGAAGAGTAAGCACAGAAACTTCTGTCCGTTTATAATGAATTTGTTTATCATTTAAGGACTGTGTTTGCAGCTATGCATTTGTGTGCACAAGCCCACTGACACTCACATCACACGAACGTAAGCATCAAACCATAAGCAATTGATTTAAACACCCAGTGAGTATTTATAACAAATGCATGAAAATACTGTTTTAAGAATTCATCGTCTCCACTTCACTGAATATTACACTAATTCCAGTTGAAAATCTCTGGGCGAATTAAGAGGAAAATCCAAAACCACAAGAAAATGAAGGAGAAATTCACTAATGGAATTTAACGGCGGATAATGGACAAACTCTGTCAGAGGGAAAGGCCTAGAGAAGACAACGGTGAGGCCCAACATTTAAAAGAATAGTCAAGTAAATAAAAAAAGGGGGGGGGGGGGGGTCGGGCGACTTGCAAAGTACCCAAGAGTTGATTAAAGTTGTAAGATATATTGCAGTCAGCGTAGAAGTCCAATTCTCGTCGAATTTCATTGCGACCTGGCAATTTAGAAGGAATACATAATGCGCTAAAGAAAAGAGGAAATGAGTCTATATATTCACAGCATTAGCTTAAACCGTCTTGGGAGTATTGAGTGTCTTCAGAGAGAGAGAGAGAGAGAGAGAGAGAGGAGAGAGAGAGAGATATGATGAAAAATGTGCATATTTATATCACTGGATTACCTTTATTAGTTGTCGGACAATTTAAATGATAGTCATTCATGAGGGATATAAATGAATGAAATGCGTATAATGATAGTTACAATGCAACATGTTTATCCTCAAGTTGGAGATCAGTATTATTGACATCCTGATGTTTATTTCTGTTATATACTGTATTTGGAACAATTTGAGACCTTTAAATATATTCTGATTGTTTAAAACATTATTTTCATTTTTGCTATTTTAGTAATTTTCCTGTTAAAATTATTTCAAAGCTCTTTGCATATTAGAAAAGTTTAATTAGTGAGGAATTTTGTCAAAACAAAAGAAGTGTTGAAATGAATAGTGCATGACAGGATTGGCCAGAGTGTTTTAAAATGGTTCAGTCATGTGGAAAGAACAATGAAACATACATTGAATCCAAGAGTATACATCTGGAACTTTTAGGAGGATAGAGACGCCTATAATTTACTGGACAGATCAATTGGAAGGGGTAGACACAGAAGTGGTTTCGGCATCCATGGAGTATGAGAGCACAAGTAATATCAGTTTGAACTTTACCGTATGTGCAGATGGTTTAATGTGTTGCTGGTGAGACTTCTTTGTAGGTATGTGAAGATGTTATTGTTGGAAAGGTTACTGTGAACATTGGCTGGTCCACTTTTTTTTAGATCGTGCATTTTGCAAGTCATCATTCCATCTCATTCAAAACAGGGCCAGCAAGTAATTATTTTTACCGACCCAAGTGATTTTTTTCCTTGGAAAGTATAGATATATATTCGTGAACAGCCATTTCCAAAAATATTCCAAGCGGCTGCTTGAAAAATGCATTTTATGTAAATAATGAGTGTTTTTTGTATATACCTCGGGGATAAGACGGAAATATATGTTAATTTTAAAAAAAATTCTGTACCTGGATGGTATTAAGAAGATTAGCGAATTGTCTGAGCGAGAGACCTATATAGCTTATGTCTAAGTTATGATAATTCCATTCGCTCTTGTTTACGGAAGAGTAAATGTTCAATGACCCGCGTGTACTTAACAAGCTAGAGGTGCAATAAATATAATGTGGGTTTCACAAGTATCCCCGAAGAATACACTGACGTCAGATCGGAAAAAAAATAGAATTGACTTAGAATTTGAAGTGATGAACATCAACATTACGCCTCCTAATGACTGCCAGTAACTTAACTGACCACTTATCCTGTAGTTCCCAATTTGGTCATTTTTCCTTTGTTAGGACAGTTTCGGTGACTACCATATAGTATCTTACAAACCATTATCTTTAGAAGATAATATATATATCTTTTTAATATGATGAACAAGGATTACACGGTGTTGTGGAAGTTTACTGCTCTGTGGTTTTGTCCGGGGTTCAGGAGTACAAGCGTGATTGTGGCAGTGACCATAGTGATGTTATCTTCAAGGTACATCTTCCTTGTTGAAGGAAATATTTTGAATATTCCAGTATATATTATACGTACACACACATATATGTATATACATAGTGTGTATGTGCGCATGTGCTCAGTAATTTCCACCTCACATAAGTGCAGTGCTATTAACATAATCCCACAAAGAATTGGCAAAGCGATTACCGTCTCTTTTCCCGTAGATTCAGCTGCATTGCACGAGTTGCAGTCAATCCGTCTAATTGCCGCTTTGCGTAACGCAAACGCTGGCAGACAGAAATCCTATACATTCGTTGCAGACAGTCGAAATACTTCCCCCGACGCGAGAAAAATCCGGTGAAACGCTAGTCTGTGAATCCACCGGATTTAAAAAAAAAAAAAAAAAAAAAAAAAGAGAGAGAAACTGGTGACGCGGGTCACCTTCATATTTATTTTTCTAAAGGGATGGTCTGTCGAAATACTGTTTTTTTTTTTTTTTCGTCTGTGAAATTATTATTAGTTTGAATATAGTGGGATGTCCTGAATTTGAGGTTTGTTGTGATTCCTATTTCGCAGAATTATTAATCTGTCATCTATAGGGGAAAGATATATATATATATATATATATATATATATATATATATATATATATATATATATATATATATATGTGTGTGTGTATATATATATATATATATATATATATATATATATATATATATATATATATATAGTGTGTGTGTATGTGTAACTCTCATTAGGTAGAAGGAAGAAAAAATTCCACGGGTCCTGACGTGGATGGAACCCCACGTTGTTCAATATCACAGTAAGGTAAAGAAAAAAAAATAAATGATAGCTTCTGCTTCAACGTTAGGTCTAGGAAAAGTGGACGTAGGCCTGCACTATATCAAAGTAAAGGGTTGCCTTTTTATTTGTGTGTGTGTGTGTGTGTATGCGCGCGCGCGCGTGTCTATTAGTGGCAGAGTGCGTTATTCAGTCGGCTTTTTTGTAAAGTCAGTGTTCGGATAAAAGTGGCCGACATATTTCTCCTAAGATGCAATTCAACTTTGAGCATAAAAGTATTGCTTTTTGTTACCAGAAGTTCTTTTTCTTTTTTTTTTTAATACCGTTTTGCTTTTCAAAGTTGGCGTTTGAAGTGTCATACATTTATGCTAATTGCTTCAGTCTTGTAAAAAGTAAAATAATTATCCCTCAGGCACTGAGAGAGAGAGAGAGAGAGAGAGAGAGAGAGAGAGAGAGAGAGAGAGAGAGAGAGAGATTCTTGCATCAGTTGCCTATGTAACCTCTTCCTTATTTTTTGCTATTACTCAAGCACTTGGGTTACTGCAATCATTTACTTATTTGTAATGTTGAATTAGCGGTGAAGCCATATCTGTTCTCATAGGTGAGAAAATTACGTAATTGTCTCTCAACAGAATTTTAAGCATTATCGTGTTTATACATCCAGAACCAGTGAGGTGAAGGTACTTAGCCTATAATATTTTTTAATATTGATTACGCTACTAGGCGAGGTATAGGTCACCAATGCAATTAACCAGACGGTTTTCGCCTTTCCAGGCATATACTGAAAGAATTCATTTCATTCTAGTAAAAAAAAAAAAAATCAAAAATTTAATTTTCGAAATTATTGGAAATATATTTGACTTTGCATGCAGCCTTTTTCGGATTTATATCTTCCATATTTCCTTTATTTCCTGACAAATTTATCGAATTTATTCGCGAGAGAAAAATGGAAGCATCGCCGTTGCGTGTTAGAATATATTGCAATGGATTCATTCTCCTTTTAGCATATAATATTTCTCAGTGGAAACCTCAGCTAAGCCGGCGATGATATTATCGTCAGAGACAAGCTGTTTTCCATTTTCAGGCATGAAGTAGTAGTAACTGAGATGATTCAATTTCCAACAGCAATTTCATCGTCATTATAACTTGGAAATTTAGACTTGGAGGGGGGATGGAAGTTTATCTTCGATTGGTTGGTTTTCATACCCCACTTTTCTCTCTCTCTCTCTCTCTCTCTCTCTCTCTCTCTCTCTCTCTCTCTCTCCCTCTCTCTCTCGCTTTTATTTTACTGGAGCCCAGTTGTTCACGAATACTCAGGTTATGACTGTCAATGAAGATTCACTATCCCTGGAGACATGAAAGCGCTGAGAAGCCCGAGATGAAATTTTTGCACGTTGCCAAAACCCGCCATCATTTGTAATACCAATTATGTATATCAGTAATTGATTGCTGTAATCAGACTGTAATATATATATATATATATATATATATATATATATATATATATATATATATATATATATATATATATATATTCGCAAGAAGTAAAGACTCAACCCCGTATTTTGCTTTATTTTATTGCCGTTTGGATTTCAAGTCTTTGAAAGCTTCCAAGACATAATGGGTTGTGAGAAATCATTATATTGTTTTCAATATACAAAATCAGTAAATGGCAAGACCATGAGGCTATGGTCATGACAAAGGCCCCTGAAAACTGCAGCTCTGTATGAAATGTCAGTGAAATATAAATATGAAAAATGTGAATGTTAAAAAATATCATAATCCGGAGAATCTGTGCCAATTAAACTACCTCATTTTTTGTTAACTTTCAATGGTGTGATTAAAGTTATTGCAGTGCAAATCTTAAAAAGGGTCGTATTACATCCATCCATCTCTTTTTAAAATAACACGGTTGTTTTTCTATAAATCTTCATTCAAATTTTAAGTTGGACAGGATTTTTCAAAGATAAAAACTGAACTTTATCCTCAGCCAGAGTATTTTGGAATTAATAAACTAGTACCAATCATAAGCGGGAAAGAAGCTCTTCTCATTCCTAGAAAAAGATTTTGTTTTATAGTCGATAAGCGGCTTATTACGCAGTAAACCGGGATTAACGTAATTTTCCAAGAGGTCCACATTACGCCTGTAGCAAATTTGTTAATTTTTTGTTAGTCTAGTCAGAGGGAAAAAAAATAATTATCTATAATCGTCAAGGGCAGAGGAAAATAAAGACGTCTGTCGTGGGATAGGTGTCAAACATTTTATATTAATCGTATCGGGAGACTATGACGGTATTCCATTATTACTTTATTAGACACACCCACACATTTTATATATATATATATATATATATATATATATATATATATATATATATATATATATATATATATATATATATATATATATATATATATGTGTATATATATCAAGTTTGTATTTGAATAATTGTAAGCCTAAAAGTAATGTAAGGAACAAGTTTCCTCTCTGTACTTTTTATTTTTTCTTTTTTTACTGCTCGTGGTAAATTGTGGGCGATTCAGTTAGTCCTCCAGAGGAGGCTACGTCCGCAAGGCTTCCATTATCTCGTGTCGAAGTCCGGGTGTGTCTTCAAGAGAGGAAGGGAGGAAAATCGGGTTGTCGTCTCGAAATGGAAACTTTGAAGCATCAGGAAAGAAAAGGCTGGTGGGTTTTCGTCTCAGCAGTATTTACTTTGTTTGATTCAGTTGTGCCAAGAAAGTTTCTCGAAAATTTAGCTCGGTTGATTGTGTCTCTCTCTCTCTCTCTGTATAATATATATATATATATAATATATATATATATATATATATATATATATATATATATATATATATATATATATATATATATATATATTTGTAATACATAAGTAGCTTTAATTGAGCATTTTTTATTTTGCCTTCATGCTATGTAAAGCAGACCCAGGCCAAAGCGAATGGCAGACAGGGATCCATTAAAACATTCCTGCGTTAATTCTCTTCAGTATGCAAAATGAGATAAATTTCAGGAACCCACTGTGTTAGTGAATTGTATAATATGATGCTGACTTGCTTTCTTTTTTTTTTTTTTTTTTTTACAAATCATGACATCTCTGTATGGTTTCATTGTTTGTGTATGAAAATGTAAATGATGAATATTGGTATCATTACTCTGTAATGGTTTGTGTTTGCTAAGGTATTATGAAAGTGATCGCCTGCCTATACCTCACTGAGATACTCTTGGTTCACGCTGAGAGTTGAATTTATAAATAAAATCAAATAAATTAAGCACGTACACAAATCGAGCAATGTATAGCTTAAGTTCAAAACACTTAGTAGTAGTAAGTGTTGTTTTTCTTGCCATTTAACTGGACTTTCACAAATGTTTTAAAAAAATGTCCAAATATATCTTGAATGATATTGTGCGTGGCAAAAAATATTCTCCTTTTCCTAACATCTAGTACATTCTAGAGATAGATGTTAGTCTTGCCCATGCTTTAAGAAAAACGTTGCCTGGCAAATCGTTCGCATTGCAAGATCTAATGGTGGGGAATACTCGGGATTCCCGCTTTGGTCACGGTATTCTAGAACGGTTTAGTTAGAACACTGAGCCTCAGAATGAGATATAGTTGGCTCGGCAGACTTGTGCTCAATTCAGGGTAAATGGAGAACTGAGAATGTTCGAAACGTCACAGTAAAATTACTAGAACGTTTCAATCTCTTGTTAATTCTAACCGTATTTTCAGTTCATGAATATATTAATGTTTGTTGAGAATACTGGCATCATTTCCTAATACGGCAATTCGGAAGTGTCAGATTTTATAAAAAGGATTTTTCTATTTACTTTCTTGAAAGAGGCTCGATGTAATTTGTTCCTTTACTGGACTGGCTGTAATGGCTTCAGACCTCAATCTCGTGATCATCATTTCATCCCAATTAAAGTTAACTATTGCTTGAAAGAAAGCTAAGAGACCGTTGGAGCGTTTATTGCTGAAGGCCCGAGAGAATGCTTTAAATAAGATTCTATAGTATTGCACATTTTTTTCGTGCCAGGATGCCTTCGGTAATTAGAACTTACATGTTTTTTCTTATATTTTTTCTTTCATGCGTACTTAAATACATACACATAACATACATACTATATATATGTGTGTGTATATATATTATATAATGTGTGTATGAGTGTGCTTAGATCTAGATATACATACCCTATTTTCATTATATTTAATGATAGCTGTATGCTATTCCATGCCACGGCAGTTTTGGGAAGACCTAGTACCCGAACAATTTTCTCTCCAGGGAACAAATCTGAATGGTACTGTCGAAATGAGGTTCTTTTCTCTCGTGTAGTCTTATTCAGCAAACGGCGCTGCGTGCAATAGCCAAAGCCTTCGAATTCTATCAGAAAACCGAATGCTTAAGTCGAGGTGTCCTCTAGACTTTTAGGTACAAAAGAGCAAAATCGTCCTCTTAGTGAGAGCTCCTTAGGTGAAATCCAAATGCTAGGCAGAAAATTCACTCTTATTCTTCATTATCTGGTTCTTACATTTATCCACGTAGATAACTTCAAGTTTGGATGAGTTTACCGCATTTTAATTAACCTCAAATACTTCAGAAATAGCTATAGTGAATACATTTTGATATTAACGATTTTGTATGTTCGAAGCCGCTTGTTATTTAACATAAACAGATGCTCTTTCCTTGCGCTAATGAGAAGATTCTCTTTCCTTGTGCTAATGAGAAGATTCTCTACGGAATTTGGTGACGTTAGTGTTATAATACATGACCAAAAAATGTGACAGGTTATAGGTTCTTTAGAATAATGTCAGCGTATGACAGTGCTTATGACAACAACAGGAAAGATATGTAAATAGCATAATTTTTTCGATGTTGGCTTCACCATGACATTTTTAGGGAGACAACATTTTAACTGCAGAGTAGGTCAACAGCTGATTTTTATTTTCTCTTATCAAATCAAATCCGAACATCAAACAATCCCTGTGATTGAGTTATGCAACCGAATACTAATTTCAGCAGAGACTTCGTCTGATGTAGACTCTGGAACCGATTCGCAGATCCAAGAACAAATTAGCCCGATTGAAGTACGAGGAGAGGCTTCGTAAAATTCAAGGCAGGGGATTTCAAAGTGTCTTGAGGTGCGTTTCAGCCCCGGAACAGCGAACTCTCGCGAAAGGAGACGAGGACGAAGGAAAGGGAAGGAAGGAGGTGGCAAAGGTTCCTGACGCCCCGACAACCTCATTTGCATCCTTTATATGGAAATGAATCCGTCTCATATACGCTCAGAACCTCACTCAAATCTAATTATAGAGTCTGAGGAACCATGATTGCAGTCAGAGAAATACATTAAAGAGTAACTTGGACGCGTTAATGAGGCTGTAAATGTTCTTCGTGTGTTTGTGTGTGTGTGTGTATGCGTGTGTGTCAAGGCCAGTTTATTGGTTGTGTTCTTTTTTTTTTATTTACGGGACTTTATATGTAGACATTTGAAAACAAGAAGGTGCCCCTCTGTAAGAATTGACCCAAAGAATATCAGGGAGACCCTGAGTATTACGTTGCAGAATCTTGCTTTAAAAATTGGAAATCTGCTTCCATAAATTGGTTGATTGGCTAATTTATGTATTTTTTTTCTATTTTTAGTACCTTCCATGACCACCCCCAACTGCTGAAGACGTCACGTCCATATTTTCTTCAGATATTCCATAAACACTCATAACTTTCTTGTTGCACTTATTGCGATTTCATCAGTGAATCCAAATCCAGGAATTTGCTATTGAATTTACCCAGTATAAACAACGAGGCAATATCTTCAAGAGCGCCAATATACTGAACGCCGTAACCAATTTTCCCGCCCACATGAACTTCCAATAACGCCCAGTCTACGTTATCATTATACCTTTTTTGTCTCCTCTTGTTTATCCTGAAAAATAATTTTCCT
>NC_061094.1:66679996-66689996 GCF_015104395.2 Macrobrachium nipponense
CCACGGACGTAGCAAAAAACGACTGAAAGCGCAGGACCGTTCAGACACTATGACCACTTTGCCTGATGGTGGATTGCATATTCTGAACAACAATATATATATATACGTCATATATATATATATATATATAAATATATATATATATATATATATATATATATATATATGATATATATTATATATATAATATATATATATATATGATATTAATTATATATATATATATATATATATATATATATATATATATATATATTATATATATACATATATATATATATATATATATATATATATATATATAATATATATATATATCATATATATATATATATATATATATATATATATATATATATATATATATATATATATATATATATATATATATATGAATATATGTATATATATATATATATATATATATATATATATATATATATATATATATATATATATATATATATATATATATTATATATATATATATATATATATATATATATATATATATATATATATATATATATATATATATATATATATATATAATGGGTTTTCCTTCTCGTGATCATACATTACAAAGCTGTTTTCCCTCTGAGTGCATTCGCATCCAGTGTTTTATAATAAAATGAAACATATTGTTCTTTACCTTCATGAGACATCTTCAGATGTTTTCTTACTACTGGCCGAAAGCCAAAGTCCCGATTTTCTCGGCATTTTGGTAAGTTCATTCATCTTTGATGTTTTTCTCCTCTCTTTAAGAATGCCCACGGAACATTAATTTCGTATGCGCGTGCGTCGTTGTATGGGAGAGTTCCGTACAATCTAGAGGACCGTCAAATATTAGAATTATTATAAAAGAGGCTGTAATCTTAAGTCTTCGCCATTCCCTTTGGTGCTTTCCTTCAAGAGCTGACAAAGGCCACGGCAATACGACGTCTATTACTGTCTCGCCAAAAAGACCGCAAAAGAGAAATGGCGTTTATCGTTTTAACATCGGGCTATCATCACTTTTTAATTATTCATTATCAATTTCTTTCTTCTCGTGGCTTTTTTTGTGGACTTTGTTAAGCTTTATTCTTTATGAGTTGTTTATTTATGATTAATTTTGTCGTGTTTACTTTTTGTGAATTTTGTATATTTCATATTTGCTATATGCAGTTACTTTTATTACTACCCACTGCATATCCCAGATTGTCATTTACTTATCGGTCATAAATCAAAGAATCACATCTGTGAGGGTTTGTGATTTACTAGCACGGGAGTCATCCGTAATGATAAATCATTTTCTTATACCAAAACAAAGACCTTCCTCGCATTATTGTGCAAACTCATTTTAGCTTTACGTTTGTCTTTCTTATAGATAATTTTTTTTTTTAATAATGCTTGATCGTTTTTCTTCCAGGTTCTTACAGAGGACATTTGGTTTTGGGTCGATTTTAAAGAATAGAGGTTAGTTTCGAATGTTGTACTTTTGCAGTGCAATAGTTTTCAGACTTGCCTACCAGATAAAGAACCTACAAAAATAACTGTGTATTTAAGTTCATACACTTAGAATAGAAGCCTTTCTCGCACTTGTATAAATGAATTTCGTCTAACATTTAAGGAACTTATCATACGGTCGTGTTTATAAGCATTTTAAAAATGATTGCACGATTTTTTTTCTTGGTTGCATTTGTTCACTCGTTCTCACATTTACTCTTAACGTTTTCCACGTTATTTAGTCGCATTTTATTTCCCGAGTTCTGCAGATCTTCCTCATTATACCCCAGGGCGATCATAATCATTTGCGAACATCTGTAAAAAACATTCACGACTCATATCCGTCAGAGAATCGTTGCACCATCCCTAGCAAGAACACGCACACGCAAACCTATATATATATATATATATATATATATATATATATATATATATATATATATATATATAATATATATATATATATATATATATATATATATATATATATATATATATATATATATATATATATATATATTATATATATATATATATATATATATATATATATATATATATATATATATATATATATATATTGAGTCAACATCAATTGGAAAAACATATAACACTGACGACTAGCTGAAGTCTCTGTCTTTAAAGCATTTCCATTGAAACATCTTAGGTCACATTACTCTTCGTTGAAAAATCAACCTATATTTAAATCAGTTTCATCGAATCCTCTGTCTCTAAATCTGTTTCTTTGATATTACGTATTTAGATTTTCAGTTTATTAAGAAATTTCACATGGAACTAAGGTCGACTGACCTTTCTTTCCTCTTAACTTTAGAACACTAACCCTATATTTGAGTTACACCATCACAAACCCCAGGTGAAAAGCACCCGATATTTGGAAATAATATATTGAAAGTAAGAAAATACATTGAAAATATACCTCTTTGGCTTTGCTTTCAGCATATAAGAAGTCACTGAAAATAAAAAAAAAATAATATTGAGGGGTGACTTAGAAAAACTTCCAAAAATATTCCATTCTCTTCTGTCACAAATCAAACGGGAGTGAGTGAGTGAGCGAGTGAGTTCGTATTTTTCGTTCGCCTCTCTCCGAAAGAAGTAAAGGACGGATCTTCAAATGAACGAACCAGCGACTTTCATTTTGCTCATTTCACGAGTCATTTTCTTGACCACCAGGACGAAAAGGCATTTTCCCTGTGGGATGGGAGTCAAGTCCAGTTCCAATTCCGAAGGGTTTATTCATTTATTCTGCCTCCCGCCACATTTTATTTCCCCCTTTTTTCGATGTCATTCTCTCGTTACATTATGAAACGATTTCCCACATTCATATTTTGTTCTTATTACGGTTGCTTCGTTTTTTAAAATAATGTTTCCATCATTTTCCGTATCTATATAATAAATTTGTATGGTACATAAACTCAAAAAGGAAATTAGCATCTCTCTATTTCATCCAGGAGACTCTATAATTACTTTTCATAGAACCGAGTGGAAATGGATGCAATTATTTCCACTACTACAGTATTCCCTGTGCCTATGGACTACAATGATATTTTCAGTTCCATATTTCTGCTTTTTCAGTTGCCGATAAATTGAGGTTAAAGGTTGTGTAAGAAAAGTTCATCGGTATTTTCAAAGGCTTATGAAGTCAGTTATATACGCAATCTAAGACGGTATTTACACACAGTCACGTGTGTGTGTGTGTGTGTATGTTAAAACCATTTTTGATTGTGCATATAACTGTGTGCAACACACAGAAATATCTAGTAAATATATATATATATATATATATATATATATATATATATATATATATATATATATATATATATATATATATATATATATATATATACTTTCTGAAGGAAAGGACGAAAAAAAAAAAAAAAAAAAAAAAAAAAAAAAAAAAAAAAAAAAAACTATTACTTGCTGTCACCATGTATTTATCTTTATGCAGCAACTACTCAGCCTGTAAACTCATTAGGGCAATTGCAATTTAAAAAAAAGGGGGGGGAGGGTTGATGGCGGTGGGGGGGCAATGAATTTATGATGGCTATTGCAACCACACACGTAAAATATCAAATGCAAGAAATAAAAATTCAAATTAAGAAAATATTATGATTTTCCATATTCCTTTAGACCTTCATTTGTTTTTTGTCTGTCTCCTTGCATCAATATATCTACGATGATATAATGATAGTTCTCTTGCCCCATCCCAAAACTGCCACTTTCCTATCTACAAGCACTAACACAATCCACTTTCTATCGCTATAAGCGGCTTACTCACTATATAGTCTATAGCATGCATCCTAAACAACGTTCACAATGTCAGTGTGAATTCTACTATCATATACAAGCAGCGAGAACGGTGTTTGGGTTACCAGCAAAACACTAAGGGTTTTTATAGTTGTGTTCTGTGAGCAACTGATTACGAATAGGACTGGATAAGAAAGTCGTGAATTTCTTTTTTTCAGTTCATAAACGATCAACTGAGGATATCCAGCCATTGCAAAAACAAAAAACAAAACAAAAAATTATCCGGGATGTTACTGTTCTATTGAAGATTAAAGCTTAATAGGCACATCAAATCTCCTCTCTCTCTCTCTCTCTCTCTCTCTCTCTCTCTCTCTCTCTCTCTCTCTCTCTCTCTGTTATTTTGCGTGTTTTGTTACATACAGATTTGAGGACGGTTAGCCTTCGTTTCTTTAAGAGATATGAACTAGATTATCCGATATAGATTTTTAGAATGAACTACCAGTATACATGAATAAATAATCGCAGCTTTTATGTGTATTTCTGATATTTTAATATGAGGAGTGTCTTTATCTAAACCCAAAACATGCTTAAGCCATTTCTGTTCACTAGAAAAATAAAACGCAATAATGAAGGATACTTTTAAAGTCTTGTAATAGAGGAACAAGTTTAGGATTCCATGACAATAATACCAAACTGAAAATTCAACTAATGCCCCATAAACGAGGACTCCCGTGGGCAATTAGCCTCTTTTAATGCCGTCCATGCGAAGTAGGTCAGGTGGGCATTGTAGTCTCTGATATTGGCAGACGGGGCTTCGATCTGAAACGTTTTTACCATAACCTTAATGGGGCACTGGAAATGAAGGTCACGCTTGGCATAAACAGACGCATTATATTAATTCAGATGAAATTGCTGCTGCATCCCTCGAGTCTCATTCAAATGGGAGGGAGGTTCTTTGCATTTAATCGAATGTGAATCTTTTCGTAGTTATTGTTTGTTTATTCCTTTGTTTAAATCGTTTTCCGAATTTTTTGGTTTACGTAACCGGAACTGTCGAGGATTAATGCGTTACGTTTTATTTTCCCTTTGGAATTTTGCATCTTGACTTGACGAGGGTCTGTCATATTGTATATACAGTTTTCTTTTGTAGCTTTGAGAAAGCAACTAAAATTTTATGCTTCAATTTTACCATCTGAATTCTGTAAATCTCAGTTATACCTGGTTTCTACTGTTTTATATCTGATATTTCTCGCTTTTCTGTTACCCAAAATTTTATTGTAATCTTAAAAATAAGTTTATTTTGACATTTTTACATTCTGTCATCTCAATTCTACTTTACTATTTGTTACGTTGTGCTTCTGTTTCTTGCTCATCTTCAAAGATGTTCCATTGTCCTCAAATTATATTGAAATCTTGTAATTTTTCCTTTTTTTTTTTTTTTTTTTTTTTTTTTTTTTTTGGTGGAGTACTCACGATTCCCATAAGCCAGTCGCTCTTTTTGCGAACTTTTTTTCCCTGTTGTACAAAACCATTCCAATTTGCCCAGCCAAGCATAAGATCATGTTAAGAGACGCACCGAGCTGGGATACGAATTGTGGGACAACAAGCTGAATGATGTCCAGCAAGAATAGTGAATAGTTAGAATCCTCCTCCTCCTCCTCCCTCCTCCTCCTCCTCCTCCTCCTCCTCCTCCTCCTCCTCCTCCTCCTCCTCCTTTCCGCTGTTTTAAACTTCCTCATTTTTCATTTCAGTAAACAGAATTAACGACTGTTTGAGGATCTCCTCTTTCTTGTGAAGAGGTAGAAAGCAGGATAAAGGCTGGTTGAGGAAGAACAGCACGTTCCGGAGATTAGCGAGACAGAGGCAAAGTTGACATCCATCAATACTAAGAGTTACTCGAGATCGAATGGCTTATTATCCCGAAGGGCAGAGGCGTTCTTTATCAAATGTCTTCTGTTAAGTTTTTCCAGCTCGTTTCCCGTCTAATATTCCAACAAAAGTTTGGAGAATTCTGAAAGAACTTCAGGTGATTGCCTTCATTCGTAGATCAAACGTCAAACGTTTGATGTAGGTAAAGAAAGTGTTTATAGAAATATTTGTTGGAGAACTTAGTTCCTCATTGGACGAATGGGTTGCGCACTCGCCTATCTAATTGGTAGCCGGAGTTTGCGCCCAGCTGCCGCCAGTGCGGAACCAGAGGGTTATTTTTCTCTGGAGATCAGAAATTTATTTCTCGTTATAATCTCGTTCTGATCCCACAATTAGCTGTAGGTCCCGTTGCTAAGTAACCAATTGGTTACTAGCCACGTAAATAAAATCATAATATTTACTTTGACCAGCCCTAGGAAGACTGTTTGATCAGCTCAGTGGGGTCTGGTTTAAAACTAAGATTGATTGATTGATTTTGGGTTTTTCTTTTTTTCCTGGCGTCACGGTTAAACTAAGATATACTTAACTTAACTGTCGGAAAACTTGAAAATCAAGTGGTTTTATATAGGAACAGGGGTTACAAAACAAGTGAGTTTTTAAGGGGGAAATATAATGATGACTCCCTTAATTTTGAGTGCCTATACCTTGTTCCTCTCTTTCAGTTGTTTTCAGTTGTATTATATCCTGTTTCTCGCTATCTGGGCATCAAATTTCAAAGTATTGCTTGTGCCCCAACTATCTCTCTTCCTGAATCCAAGTTTAAATATTCTATTAATTTTCTGAGATTTTTCGATCCACTTTGTGGCCGATATCTAGCTTTCCTAGTTGAAATTCTATCGTTGAATTTTCATGCCAAGCTTCCAAGTTCCTCAAGACATCATTATCCCATCCGAAAGGTTTAAGATTAATGATTACCCATCTTCCTGTCACATCTTCGTAATGAATCTGACTAGTTGGATGAGATGCCATGAAACACGGAATAGTATCAGGTGCACACTAAGAGGAAACAGTTTTAAGATTGTCAACTAAAATACAGGCAGTTCATTGCGAAAATTATAAGAATTGTTTCATCATCACTTAAGTATTATTTTTTTGGCGATGATAAGGGATTTTGTAAATTTCCTGAATTGGTGTTAAGATGGCTTTTCTTATACATATGAAATCCATCATTTATGTATGTATTTTTTATATAATTTTGTTGAAATGCTTCCACAACTTCACTTCCTTCATTTAAGACTTTTCATCTTCGTTAAGAAGCCCGAGACAAAATGACTACCAATGTCCCTCATTCTATTAAGTGAAACGGCAGCTCTAAGCGAAGGAGACAGGAGGAATTACCTCATTTCATTTGAATTTAAGAAATGCGTCTGTCGTGCGGGACCTTCATTTCCACCGTCTCATTATGGTTATGGTAGAGACGTTTTAGATCGAATCCCCTCCGCCAATATCAAACAGAAGATGAGGAGCTTCCCGAATTCCCAGCTGGCCTATTTCCCGAGGATGGCCTTAAAAGAGGATGATGATCCACAAGAGTCCTTCTTAATGGAGGTTTAGCGGAGCTTTTACTCAGGGATTATCGTCATTGATTCTTAAAGGTGTTCCTCCGAAAAAAACTTGGTTACTGGATTTTTTTTTCTTTTTGCTAAGGAACTTGAAAGGTCTAAATTCGTTTCAGCTTTGACAAGCAACTACTGTGGCTAAAGTTGTACATATCCAGCCGCCCCCCCCTCTCTCTCTCTCTCTCTCTCTCTCTCTCTCTCTCTCTCTCTCTCTCTCTCTCTCTCTCTCAAAAAGACTAATTATTGGATTTTTTTAATGGACTTGAAAGGTCTAAGTCTATTTCAGATTTTTTTAAAGTTGGCCCATTACATTACTTATCTTCGACAGTGAACAGCTGTGACTAATCATTAACTGATGATTCAACCCCCATCTTCATGTAATCAATCAAACAAATATGTAAGAATTCATTGAGAGAGAGAGAGAGAGAGAGAGAGAGAGAGAGAGAGAGAGAGAGAGAGAGAGGAATGTGTAAGATTTCCAAGTAAGTTTCCAAGCTTTGCTACCGAACCCAATTTTAGCAACCAAGTTCGGCAGTCACTCATGAAGCGCTCTCTTAGTCACAGGCGCATACGTAACCGATTACGAGCAACTGGTATGCAGTCTGGACGTCGTATTAAAACGGGTCAGAACCCTCTAATAAAGGTTTATGGGCTGCTCTGAGCAGGAGCCGTGCTGGTATATAGACAGCTTAATCTCAGCATGCTAGCTATCACGTCAGTGGTTTCCTAGGACCTGTATTCGAAGAGAATGTTGTTTACTTACTGTATACTGTTTAGGGCGTTGATAGGAGTTATAACACAAGTTACATCCCCTTGCAGTATCTATATTTCAGCTTTGAAATTGTTGAGACAACTTTACAAAACATTTACAGAATTTGGACTTGTGGGAATTGAAAATTGCCGGGAAATATTACCCCTGTCATTTTTCTTTTTCGAGCGTTGCAGTATACACCAGGAAATGTGTGGCCTTAACTCTCATGCTGTAATTTAGTGTTATTGACTAAAGGCACAAAAAGTTAATAATTACGTTGTGTTTTTTTATATAGTACAGTTTTATGATCTTCTTCTCAAGAACTGTTAATACTTATCGAGTTATGCTATATTTTGGTACACTAACTTCTAAAAAAAAAGAAAAAAAATGGAAGCTCTAATTATTAACAATAGTATATATAAAGTTTATGCGAGTATCGAAACGTTCAGTAATATAGAGTGACTTATGGAAAGTGTTGATCTTCAAGATGAACACTAATATAGCCACAAAATAGTTAAAAATCTTCATTTGATATGGTTGAACCATAGTTCCCCAAATACAAAGTGTGTTATTGAGTTAGAGGGCGCTCTCCCATTTTGTCCAACTACTGGTCGACTATAAATTGTACGTGCTTTGTCACCCTTAATGGTTATCGCGGTACATTCCGTTTCGTAATGTTTATTCTATATTTTTATTTTCTCGTAAAACTAATCTTTTAAAGTAGTCTTCCTGTCCGCTACTACATCACATGCCACATTTGGTTTTAAATTGTCACTTTAAAACAAATCACGGTTGAACATTGTTAGTGTAATATGCACTCACTGGGCGTTCTTTACCACTTTGAATAATAATAATAATATAATATAATAATATAATAATAATAATATAATAATAATAATAATGTAGGCTTTAAAATACATCCGTATGACAAATATGATAGCCAAGTAATGCTGTGGACTGATTGTCAGATGACGATATCTGGTTTTACAGTACTTTTCTGTGCAGTAACGTAGTTGTACTGGCAACAAACTCGCGTTTAAATTTGCTGTGAATCCACTCTGGGATTTGGCCTTACTCACCAACAGTCTCTATAATTACGCAGAATGAAGTTACTTCCAGCTGAGTTTCGGTGACGTTACGTAACGCCCATAGGACCGTAACGCCCGTGGGACTGGAACTTGCCGACGTCTCTTGAATTAGTTTAGGAATTAAAGGGGACTGCGATGTTTCTGGCTGAATGGCAGCCCTTCATGGTGAATTCGAGTCCCGAATAGTAGACGTATTTGAAACAGAAATCAAGTTTTTTGTTTGACGCCTCCGTCGAAGTTTCTAGATTGTCTCCCTTTTCGCTGATAAAGGATCCTGATTCTCATTGGTGTATTGCAAACAACTGAATTGTTGCTCAGGGATTGCTTCCTTTCGATGGTCATTAGCACTGATGAGATTTTGTCTTGTGTTCTTCGCTGTGTATTTCTATTCGTCCCGAAGAGCGGCGATGCTAAATAGCATTTATCTTCTGATCAGAAGATACAGTAAGGCTTCATCAAGACTTTAAATACGAATATATTCCTTGTTAATCAGGAGAAGACTTATAGGCGTTCATTCTTGATTAGGAGCAAAACTTGGAGGTGACATTTCAGTTTGATTACGTCCACGGATTTCTAAATGGCGTCGTTAGTTGATTCAATAAAAGTTTAGCAGACGTGGCTGGAGTGAAGGTGAAAATCTTGACAGAACAGGCTTCAAGTAAATATGAAACTTTGAAAGTTTATAACAGACATGGTTTCTCTCTCTCTCTCTCTCTCTCTCTCTCTCTCTCTCTCTCTCTCTCTCTCTCTTTTCTGTGTGTGTGTGTGTGTATTCCGTACTTGGCGTCACTGAATTGCATAATACCCTATTGGAGTCCATCAGCATTCAGTAATTCTTAATAAAAAAAAAAGTTGATGAAAAGGAACGAAAGCAACTTTGAAAAAATGATAGTCATGATACAGAGAAATATTGCACACGT
>NC_061094.1:66694996-66702496 GCF_015104395.2 Macrobrachium nipponense
GTACCTGTTGATATGTCCTCAGTTTTGCTCCGGCGAGCTTTGCAGTCATAAAGAACGGTTTCTTCTTTTATTAGCCGTCTGGGCTCCCAGCCATCTGGATTACTGCTGAATTAGCAGGCGTAACCTAGGAAGAAAACCTCAGTCCCGTAGCGGGTAGTGCCGTCAGTACACCTCATGAAGTGCGCTATATACATTACTTAATTAAGCTACTTTGCAGCGTACCTTCAGTCCCTAGCTGCAACCCCTTTCGTTCCTTTTACCGTACCTCTTTTCATATTCGCTTTCTTCAACCTTACTTTCCACTCTCTCTTAACAGTTGATTCATCGTGCAACTGCTTTTAGGTTTTCCTCTTGTTACGCCTTTCAAGCTATTTGCTGTAAATTTCCGTTTCAGCGCTGAATGACCTTATAAGTCCCAGTGCTTGGCCTTTGGCGTAAATTCTGTATTCAGTTCAATAAAACCTCAGTCATTATAACAGAGAAGGCCTCTTCCCGAAAAAAAGTATTGGGAATAATGTTGAATGTCGCTTTATATGATATTGAAATCCTACTATTCATTTTTCTGATTGACGCAAGCGGTGTGCAATTTCGGCTAATTGATCTTTTCAGTCATGCCAGTCCTAATACTCCAGCAGCTTGTCAATACTACATCCGCAGTCATTACCAATGCATGTCAAAAATCGTGGAATAACTGGTTTCAGATCCGTATGAACATTTTAAAAAAATCTCAGTTTCCTTACAATATCCGAACCTTTAATGACCCCGAGCGATTTTATTTCCAAGGATGATCCCGATTATTCTACGTTTTATGATCCGGCGCCTCCATCAAATCCGAAAAAAAAGAGATGGCTGTGTTTCGCTTGGCAAAAATTTCATTATTCTGAACCAACCAGAAGCCATAAAAGATTTGCGAGAGAGAGAGAGAGAGAGAGAGAGAGAGAGAGAGAGAGAGAGAGAGAATGCAGTACTGCATTCTTTGACTTCCTCTCTCTCTCTCTCTCTCTCTCTCTCTCTCTCTCTCTCTCTCTCTCTCTCTGTACCAGACGAAAACCAAAAATATTTCCCCTTTGACCTACTGTAATTTTTTTTATTATTATCAGAAAAACACTATTGACATTAGAATTGCTTTAAGGCAGGAAATATTAGAACGGGAATATAATTGTCATGCAGGCATTGAATATTCCGACATAAAAATCAAAATGTCCACAATTTAGATTTGATGTTAAAGGCTGAATCCATTGCAAAAGATAAATTGAGTTTGGTGGGTGGATGGGTGGGGATAATCCTTCCCTTCAAATCAAAGGAAGGTGTGAGGAACCGATAACGCGTAATTTTGATGCAGACATATTTTTCATGCGGGCAAAGGCAGGCTCTCTCTCTCTCTCTCTCTCTCTCTCTCTCTCTCGTCACGTTCTTTCTTGTTTCCTTCCAATAATGGTAAGATTTACTATTGAGTGTCGACAGATCGAACGTGCGCGAACACACACACACACGTACACAAAATGATGAGAGGATTATGGAGTCACCAATCGTTTAGTAACATTGGTGGCCTTTTTGCACTGCTAGTAAAGAACCGTTAATATATATTCATATTGCTTGCAGGCGTTAACTAGAAAGATTTTTCGAGATATTGTATAAATAGATCTCCTTCATTTATTTCATGATTTTTAATGATGTAGGAGTGCTTTTGCTTTTGTACACACACGGGCAGAATTGAAGGAAGCATAAGAAACGTTTGGTATTACTGTGTAAATTTGCACCTGTTTGAATGATGTGTGAAAAACGATTTCACATTCCATAGTCTAGTATATCGTGTGTTGAAGTTACATTTCTTGTTGAAGCTTATTATTGTACTCTCATAAAATTTCAGGAATTGGTTATTTTTCTACTCTATGCCATATTCCCAGGCAATGCCTCTATTCCGCTTGATAGAATGCCCTACAATTTTCTACCGTGTTTTGGGGTATATATTTGGAGGATGAGTTATTTGTTGTCTGGCCATCTGCATCATGCTATAATATATATATATATATATATATATATATATATATATGATATATATATATATATATATATATATATGTGTGTGGTGTGTGTGTGTGTGTGTGTGTGTGTGTGTGTGTGTGTGTTTATATATATATATATATATATATATATATATATATATATATATACTATATATGCACTCGTATGCACAAGCGTACGTAAAATAAGGAACTCGGAACGTTCTCCAATATATCAAATACATGTTACCATGTGATTAACTGCCTCATTAAATTTGAACCCCTATTTATTAATGAATGAAGCGTTGTCACCTACCATATAATTGCCCCATTCATTTCAGAGTCCAACCACCCACAGCATAATTTACTCATTGTGGAGTAGCCCATTACTCTGATAAGTGGGATTACTGCTCCATATATCAGTAATGGGCATCATCTCTTTCCATTTATTACCTCAAATACTCATCGTTCATAAAGATGCCAAGCTTAGCTTTTTACAGCTTCATGCGGGACCTGTTTTGAAGGCGAAAGCTAATAACTTCTTTGATAACAAAAATAATCGTTCTATTGGTTAAGAGGTTGAACAGTAATATTGTCAAGCTATTTTATTTTCGTTTACCTGACATATTAATACGAAAAGTCTTCCTACAGAAGCAAATAGAAGTGTGGGGTATTTTAGGGTTTAGAGTTTTCACGCTTAAATACAAAATCATTAATCGATAAAATAGTCTACCGGTTTAACTGAAGAATTCCACAATATATTAATCATGAAAAACGTTTTCTATGTGTTTGGTAGCCTGTTGTCTTCAAAGGCTTGGTTGTATGATATTAAATAGTATAAAATGAATAGTATTTTTACTAAATATAAAATTGTATTTTTACCTGGTAGACAAGAAGTGATAGAATTCTGTCAAGTGTTTATAAATATAATTTCGTGTTTTCTCTAGTCGTCAAAGGGCTTTATGTGAGCAAATGCGTTTTTTAAAGAAACATTTTAATATGAATGTAATTCAATAAAATATGTGGGAGGAAAAATCCTTTTCATGATACAATTCAGTCGGTGGTTTCCTCCATAACAAAAAGTGAACGTGGCCGGCTTATTTTACCAGAATGGCTGCCACTTATAACAAATTACCGTGCATTATACAGCCCGGAATCCTAATTAATAATTAGACATTTACTTTCATGTTGCTTTTTACTCTTTGAACAGGAAAATGACTTGGAATTTATGCTGTGATATTAAGAGTAATCTGTTGATAATCCCTCCGGCCACATGTTCATTACAGCCGTTGCTTTTTTAAGTGCTTTGGGAGTGCTGTAAATACGGGTTATAAAGGTGGTTATTCGGAATTCAAGAAGAACATTACGGGCTGCTCGGTGAGCAAGAGCCCGTGCTGACACAAGGTCACCTTAATCAAAAACAACAAGGAGAACAACAAGGAGAACATAGTTTTTCTGTCAATTTTTGAAAGCTGCCTTGTGACCTTCAGGTAACTTGGTGAGGTGGTAAGGTTTGAAGATAAAAGAATTAAAAGTAGGTAATTGTTATGTGAGAGAAGGAAAAGGTCTAGGAGGTTTTGTCTGCTAGTAAAAAAAAAAAAGAAAAAAAAGAAAGAAAAAGAACGACACAGCATTTGATGCGTAATGACTGCGTGAGTGCTGAACATCCTTTGCTTTGGTAAATGAGAGTGCTAACTTTATGTAATTCTTCTCTCTTTCTCTCTCTCTCTCTCTCCCTCTCTCTCTCTGGATTCACACCGTAGTAGGGAAAACGTCTACTGTCGTCCGAATGATTTTAGCATGTACTTTTTGATGACTGAACCCAAGGTTGGCAAACTAAGGTCATTTATTATTATCACAGATATTTCCCCGATATACTTCCAACTACGTCAGACTAAGAAGGACATTCTTCCATGTAATGGGAGATTAATCTTGTGATGGTTTCTTTAGTTAATAATCTCTCTTTCGGAAATCCATTATTTCCATTCTGTTTAGTAGTTAATCCCCCCGTTCCCTCTGACTTTTTCTTCCAATATTCTTGTTATTTTGTTTGTTGTCCTCGGGATTATGGATGATACGCATCGTCTGAGTTTTATACAAAGAGGAAAAATCACCCAAAGCTGCTTATTGTAGAGCCATTTTTATGACTTAAGAAACCAACAATAACTAGGTACTGGTTATACATTCGAAAAGGAAATAATCTTCTACAGAATATGGTTCGTTATTAAGATGATCGTGTACAATATCTTTTTTTATACCTACTCAGCTAATAATGTTTAAAGTTTGCATTTATAAAAAAAGATCTTTAACGGAATGTTCTTTGTTATTCGTAAGATTGTCGTGTTCGATATTTTTATTTTTGTTATTGCCTGCCACAGATATCTCAAATTTAGATTCGATATATATCCACTTTATATTCAAAAATAAATTGTTGTTTGTTAGATATACCAACTATTATTTTTTACTTCGTCTGAGGATCATAAAGTCATTTTCTGAACATAAAATAAATAAGATGATTTCAACAAAATATATATGCAATTTTACTCAACAATTAACGATAAAAAAAATTAACGATCAAAAAAAAAAAAGCTAGGTACCGCTAGTTCATATGTGTGTACAGACATCCTTTATCAGAAATAAATTAGAATTGTCATAACGCACACCAGTGATGTTGTGGGTGTAATGGAGGATTAAAATCTTAGGCATCTTCTTAGCATTAAGTTTGCTTGTGGACATGATATCTAGTATAGAATAGATGTATGTTTTTATTTAAGCTAAGAGGAATAGAAAAGAAAACAAAAAACAATAAAGTCATCAAGATAATCACCATAATTATTGGATGCTAGCACATTTACGATGGATGCACGAGATAAATTGCAATCAGAGAGGAAATGCATTGATGATATATTACAGTAATTGGACTCTCTTATCCCCCTTAATAATACGAGCTTACTGCGAAACTCACTCATCCACTCATCCACTATTGCCTGACATTCACTCCGAACACTATTATCCTCGTCGATTGAGGGAGTTATTCTGTCATTGTCCACCATCCTCGGGATCAGGCACCATCTGTTAGCAAGAGAGATTCAGTAAATTTCAGTGTATATGTTGGTAGTATTCATGTGTGTGTATGTGTATATATATATGTGTATGTGTGTGTGAGCGTGTGTGTATAGAGAGAGATAAACCAAGGGCAGATGGAAAGGCACACGAACAATTAACAGCATTTATTGTGGCCGAAGACGTTACACAACAATCCACTGCATTTTCAAGGCTGCAATGACATATCATTTTGTTTAATTAAAAGGAACGTCACTGCACAGAATTATAAAGACAAAAATGCCTTTCTGAAAATACTTTAAAACAAAACTGCATAGTACGTGGCTAAAAAGTGACTAAACATAAAAAAGGTAAAACTTGTTGAAAGTAAACAGAACGGCAGGAAAAATTACAAAATAAACAAAAGTTTGGAAGACATTTGGCAATGTATCGAGGGAACGAGTACTCTTAAGTCGCAAACTTGTCCTCGTGTTGGGCTGAGGTTATTATTTCACAGTTTTTCATATCAATCCGGGTTTTGCAGATTGTAGAGGGATTCCTTATATTTGGTCATTAAATTACACCTACACACACACACATATATATAGTATATATATATATATATATATATATTATATATATATATATATATATATATATATATATATATATATATATATATATATATATACATACTCCTTAGACGGGTATATTGAGGCCTAACATTTCAAAAATACTTCTAGGATCCCTTGGGTCCTTTCCCCCGAATCGTTAAGACACAAAGTTAAAACAAATATTTTCAATTATAAATGCCCCCCTCCCCCCCAAGCTCGAATTTGAAAGACAGAGTTTGACCTCAGAAGATTTCCGCAATGACGAGATAGTGAATTTTATATAATATAAAGCAGATCACAGGCCGCTCCATTCTTTATACAGATTTCTTGTGGCTTCTTCCTTCTTTGTGGAATGTTGCTTATTTTTCCCATTTTACTATTTGTTCTTCTACGGCCTCCAGGGAAGGTTGTACGATCCCGAATGTCCTTTCACATTGTACCTTGATTATGACCGCTGCTTACTCAGCAGTACTTTGTGTTTTAATAATAATGCATCTCTGCACGCCTCTTGAACGGTTCTGTCATTTCCGGGTGGCTGGTCATCAATTTGTATCTGATGCTGGTGTACCATGACATGTGTGACCGCTGCGTTAATTAGATGTCACCAGACTCAAGTAGCGTTGCAGATTTATCAACGCTTCTCGCAAGAGTGACCTTGAGATGACACATTGACATTTTTTGTGCCTAAATGGCAATTTGCTTTGTATTGTTGAAAAGAGGAAAGTGTTGCGTCACTGAAATGGCCAAGCTTCTGTGCAATCCAGGATCAAGAGCACGTAAAATTTCCCTGAGGAAAGATGACATTAAACTTCAAGAGAAATTGCCTGGAAATGATTTTCATGCTTGACAGAATCTTTACCCTTTATGTAAGTGACCAGCAATTGTTTTTCCCTGAAGCAACATATCATAATGGAGGCAAGTCAACGACCACAGCGACAAAAAGCTGATATCTATTTCCTTCTTTCAATCTTTGAAAGCGTTGCTCACTGTCACTCACAGGCTACGTCATGTGCGCTCAGAGGCAGATGGGCCGTATACCAAAATATATTTTGAATCACTTTACTAGGACAGTTAATAATATAAATCCCCGGTGTTATTACAGATTAACTGCAAAGCGAGTCCAAATGTATTAGTCTTAATTGGCTTACGTTTTCACCACAAGAGACAAGGTTATCAAATGTTGCCATGGGAGAAAGGCCAGAATATGTAGGTGCAAATTTTTTAGCTGAGAAAAGAGCTCGTTAATAGTGTGTGGAATAGTGATGTTTGCAGCAGATGACAGAGTATTGATTGCAGATTGCTGATTAGAAATACGGAGACTTACGTGGAAGAAGTTGAAAGAAGAGAAAGTTGAAAATAAATGTGAGCAACAATGATGTGATGAGGATAGTTGATAACCAGGGAAAAGGAGCGATAGAGGTTAGTATGGATGGTAGAAGAATAGAAATAGCAGATTCGTATAAAGGATCTGGGAGTAAATATATCTGGTTATGGTAGGATGAAAAAAAGAAGTGATACAAAAATAGGTAACGCAAGGAGAGTAGCAGGAAGTCTGCAAAATATTGGCAAAGAATTGGAGTGTCTATATGAGGTGATTGCTGATTCAGTTCAGCTTCATGGAAGTGAAGAAGTGTAGGTATTAAGTGCAAATGAAGGAAAAAGGAACGAAACTGTAGAGATAAATGTCTGTGTAGCAGATGTGGCTTAAAACTTAAAATTTGAGAAATGTAGAAATACTAAGAATTTTAGATGGTTGGATCTTGAGGAATTACACGTATGATTGGCAAAGAAAGTGTGCAATTCGTGGCACTCAGAGGGAGAACCAAAAAAAGTCATAGAAA
>NC_061094.1:66714996-66717496 GCF_015104395.2 Macrobrachium nipponense
CATCTGAATAAATCTTCTGTCCTTCATCTTAAACGTAACTGGGGAGAAGGAAGGAATGTTGCATCTAATTTGTTCTGTCCCTTTGGCATTACTATACAAAGTGTCTTTGACGGATTGGTACGTCTTTCTTTCTCCTGAATGAACTGCTTTCCTCTGAACCCTTCAATACCGAAGTTGCAACCAGTACTGAGTCATTTGCATACATAATACTGTTGAAATTCTGGACATCTACAATCGTATCTCCCATCTGCTGTCCCTATTGTAATTTTACTCTTCAGTTAATAAAAAACGATAAAGAGACAAACTGTCCTACATTTCTCCCTCTCCTCATCTACTCTGCTCTACTTCAAACTTAAGTGTCACCTGATGATTCCAAAACAATTTTGGTTCCTATCAGTCAAACATCTACCCTTCTTCTTTTTAGCATCTTTATTAACCTCACTGCTCCCCTTGAAACCCCTTTTGTAATCCGAACGTATCTAGAGATCTTAGCATTAATTTGTTCTCTGGTACAAAGAGAACATTTATTCCACGCAGCCCTTTTATGAACCTAAACTCTTCCTCCCCTACCTCTTGTTTAACTTTCCCCCTTCAGCCTCTCCATCAGAAATCTCAAAATTGACAAGACCAGAATCAAAATGGCAATAATACTTTGTTTACAGCACTCCACAAGCACGATTTTTTTTCAAGGAATGGTCGCCAACAAAGATCCCTCTTCTATATTTTCATTGAAGCTAGGTTTATTACATCTCATGTTGTCTGTTAGGACCTTGAAAGGTTTTTCCATAGAAAATAGTCTTTTTTTATTGTTATTGAAATGATCTGCTCAACAATTATTTATAAAAAGGCATATATTTTGTGGGATTTTGCAGTCATATGTTTGATTAATTCAATTATTTTCTTTTGTATTCAGTGCATTCCTTTATTGGAATCATGCAAACAACTCGATTTATAGGTGAAGGATTTGACATAAGAGATGCATGGGTGATGTATTTTAATACAACTGTTGGAAAGTTCCCGGAATGCTTGATAACAGAGAGTGAGTCCCTTCGAATAAAAAGATAGGATCTCGAAGAGAAATGTTCTTTTGCTCAGCGTGGTATTCTTTTCAATGATTTTCAGTGAAGAAGTCAATTTGAAACCGCCCAAAAGCTCCTGAAATTCATTGCAGCTTTTGATGAAGGTCAAAACGTTCGTATCCTTTCTCCTTGTGGTAAATCCAACTGCCTATCTTTTCTTGTTATGATAACGGTTATAGTGTCACGTCTTCCTGTTTGTGGTATAAGTGACATCATTCCTGATTGTGATAAAGATCCGGTATAAAGGTCACACCATCAAATCATTTCAGTAGATGATGAATGTGTTAACGACATTCTACCTTCTGATTGGAGTAAATGTTCCAGCATCATAATATTTAAGCTTGTAATAAAGTTCACAGCTTGCTCTACTTCAATAATATACCGTGGGCTTTTGCCAAGGATCACTTATACCTTCTGCTCTAAATAAAGGTTATAACGTCATACCCTTCACATCATATCTTTTCTCACGATGGTGGAGGCCACACAATACATGTATTTGCATAATCCATATCCTTCTACTGCGCTTGATAGAGTTTACAATTCTCTCCCCTTGGATGATGATCAGAAAGCCATACTACAACTGACTGTGGTAGAAGTTATTATTCATAAACCTACATGCTTATAAAAAATGTCACGTATCAGAGTTCTGTTTTTAATTAAAGTTCACACCCTCGCCTTCGAAATCATATCCTTTAAACAAAAGTCGCAACATCATATTATTTCTAATTTAAATCACACCGTCTTATACATCCTGCCTTCGGTAAAGGACTTGGCAGCCCTGTGTTTCTGCAAATAATCAGCTTTTAACCCTTCCACTTTAGATATAGGTAACAACATAATTAGACTTTGCGTTTGTAGTAAGTATCTCATCCATATTATAAATTGAGATAGAGAAAAAATATCATATCCTCCCTGCATTTGATAAAAGTCCCAAAATGATGTTCTTTTAACCCTTATAAAGTTTACAGCTGTATGTCATAAAGGTTGCAGCATCACATCCTTTCTTGTAATAGAGATCATAACATCATGTCGTTCTATATAAAATATTTCAAATTTATGGACGATGCGCGAATTGACGGGGAGACCGAATCGAGTGAGTTCTGGCAGAGGCACATCCACCATAATGGAGGCGGTCGTTTTAAACACTCTCGGGCAGTCAGGAAAAGGAAGTGGAATTTATGAGCGTGTAGGCGACTCACGTCATAAACTCCGCAAAGAATCGGATGCATAAAGTGTAAAGGAACACGGTGGAGAGGAAAGGAAAGTTATTTCTTGAATTAATTGGAGAAAACATCATTGATGAAGGTGATTTAGCACATATATCTTGACGGTAGAAAAGGAAGATGTACATATGAAGGGACTTGATTGAGAGGAAACGATAGTTAATCTTGAATTAGACGAAAAAAGTAATTGATGATAAT
>NC_061094.1:66722496-66731924 GCF_015104395.2 Macrobrachium nipponense
CCTATAAAAGGTGACTGCTGAAATTCCCGCATCAAATGTTATTTTCTTTTACTAAACTGAAACGCCCCCGAACGTTGAAGAACATTCCTGAAGGAAGTCTGCAATGTATTCCGACACGAAATGTTACCCCGGACAAGTCGACTCCATTGACCCGACTTCGGCGAGATAAGCTTTATCCATTTCAGGGATGCAGGTTCCTTGTGGCAACGCCTAACGAAGCTTATTTTCAGGAGTCGGGTGTACAACAGCCTTTTCTAGTCCTAGGGTGAAATGCGAGATACCTTTCCTTAAGTCTCCTGCCTTCCTTCTTTCCTTCCGCCACAAATAGATTCGTTCAGATTTCCAACACTTGAACGAAAATCCGAGAAGGTAGAAGGGGAATTTCTCGGTAATTCTGTGCGAGAGCTATCACAACCAAGGTCAAGCCACTGAGGGGTTGGGATTTACAAAAAAAAAACATTGTTAGAAAAATACTTGAACAATTTCTCATCCAAACGAAAGATATTGTTATGTTAATACTAAAACTATCAATTCCACTCCTGTTTACCTAAGTCGACTGTTCTGTATATCCGTTCAAAAACTGACATACTTTATTCAGAAATGTCATAAAATTATTTTCAGAACTCTTTTCTATCAAATATCGCGGGCATGGGCGCAGTCACGATCAGACGTCATGTAATACTACAGAATAAGATTTAACCAGAACCTACTAAAGCCTAGTATTTAATGTAGATGGAAAATGTTGTACACTGTTTTCTTCCATGCTGCAATATAAATGTTATGCCAGAGAAGTATTTCAGATTAATACAAATCACTACCAGTTATTTTGTAGTTTTGCTTGATAATGTTTCATGAAAATAAGGTAGCAATATGTATAGGGAGCACAACGAATCTGAATATTCTCGATACTCTATTTACCGTTCGATTTAAGGTTTTCTTTTCTATTTTGTTTGAAAAAAAAAATCCTAATCTGATACTGCTAGGAAGCTAGAGAATGAATTATTAGTATTACATGCTTTAATATTTAGTTCAGCCACTAAAAAAAAAACCGTATTCCTTTCTAGGTCTCTACAGACATTTACCCATACTAGCAAACTTACCCATCGTGATAAAATACGGGTGCAGAAGTGAAAAATTTATATGTACTATTTGTTCAGCAATATTAAAATAAGAGCGGTTACACGAATAGTCTCTCTCTCTCTCTCTCTCTCTCTCTCTCTCTCTCTCTCTCGTAATGTAATTCAAGGGACGATCACTGAACGCAGAGAAATTCTTATTCATTGTTGTTTCCCCTCTTTTAATGATATTCTCTCTCTCTCTCTCTCTCTTCTCTCTCCTCTCTCTCTCTCTCTCTCCTTTCTCTCTCTCTCTCTTAAAGTAAGTGAAGAGACGATCAATGAACGTGAAGAAGTTCGTATTCATTATTGTTTACCCTCTTTTAATGATTTTCTCTCTCTCTCTCTCTCTCTCTCTCTCTCTCTCGGCAATGTAAGTCAAGTAACGAAGACGGTGATGGGATTATCAGATTACTTAGCTCTTAAATCACAAATTATCTCCTCTCGCTTTCTCTCTCTCCGAGTATCAAAAGTCTGTTTTTATAATAAAACTTTCAAGCAGTAGTACTAATGACTGCGCCCATGGGATAGACAAATCTATAATATACTGCATATTTGTATAGCCGGACACAGGTGACCCAATTTTTTTTATGTAAAACTGTATGTATGCACATATTTAGCCGTTTGTTTATTTGCCTGTTTTCCTGCTCATTTTTAAAAACATATTTACATATTTTTTTTTTATAAAGGACCATTCTGTTCCAGGGAACTTGCTTTGCTTGGCCCATTTAGATATTACTTTTCTTTGAGTATTGATGATAAGCCACTTGAAGAAGTAATCTGTAGCACTGTTCATGCAGCTGTTCATGCAGTTATGAAACCACTGACGTGATAGCTAGCATGCTGAGATTAAGCTGCCTATATACCAGCACGGCTCCTGCTCAGAGCAGCCCATAAACCTTTATCAGAGGGTTCTGACCCGTTTTAATACGACGTCCAGACTGCAATTTAACAAGTTTTGCATACAGTTGCTCGTAATCGGTTACGTTCGCGCCTGTGACTAAGAGAGCGCTTCATGAGTGACTGCCGAACTTGGTTGCTAAAATTGGGTTCGGTAGCGAAGCTTGGAAACTTACTTGGAAATCTTACCCATTCTCTTCTCTCTCTCTCTCTCTCTCTCTCTCTCTCAATGAATTCTTACACATTTGTTTGATTACCTGAAGATGGGGAGACGATGTTTCAGTTAGACACAATGAATAACACGGGTTGAATCATCAGTTAATGATTAGTCACAGCTGTTCCCGGTCGAAGCTAAGTAATGTAAAGAGTCAACTTATAAAAATCAGAAAAAAGACTTAGACATGTCTAGATCATTAAAATAATCCAATAATTAGTCTTTTTGGGAAAGAGAGAGAGAGAGAGAGAGAAAAGGGCGGTTGGATATGTACAACTTTAGCCACAGTAGTTGCTTGTCAAAGCTGAAACGAACTTAGACCTTTCAAGTTCCTTAGAAAAAAAATCCAGTAACCCGAGTTTTTTTCGGAGGAACACCTTTAAGAATCAATGACGATAATCCCTGAGTAAAAGCTCCGCTAAACCTCCATTAAGAAGGATTCTTGTGGATCATCATCCTCTTTTAAGGCCATCCGCGGGAAATGGGCCAGCTGGGAATTCGGGAAGCTCCTCCTCTTCTGTCTGATATTGGCGGAGGGGATTCGATCTAAAACGTCTCTACCATAACCTTAATGAGACGGTGGAAATGAAGGTCCCGCACGACAGACGCATTTCTTAAATAAAATGAAATGAGGCAATTCCGTCTGTCTCCTTCGCTTAGAGCGGCCGTTTCACTTAATAGAATGAGGGACATTGGTAGTCATTTTGTCTCGGGCTTCTTAACGAAGATGAAAAATCTTAAATGAAGGAAGTGAAGTTGAGGAAGCATTTCAACAAAATTATATCAAATATACATATATAAATGACGGATTTCATACGTATATATATGAAAAACCATCTTAACTTCAATTCAGGAAATTTACAAAATAACCCATCATCGCCAAAAAATAATGCCTAAGTGATAATGAAACATTTTTTTTTTTTTTTTTAATTTTCGAAATGAACTGTATTTTAGTTGACAATCTTAAAACTATTCCTCTTAGTGTGTACCTGATACTATTCCGTGTTTCATGGCATCTCATCCAACTAGTCAGATTCATTAACGAAACTGTGACAGGAAGATGGCTAATCATTAATCTTTAACCTTTCGGATGGGATAATGATGTCTTGAGGAACTTCCAAGCTTGTCATGAAAATTCAACGATTAGAATTTCAACTAGGAAAGCTAGACATCTGCCACAAAGTGGATCGAAAAATCTTAGAAAATTAATAGAATATTTAAACTTGGACTCAGGAAGAGAGATAGTTGGGGCACAAGCAATACTTTGAAATTTGATGCCCAGATCAGCGAGAAACAGGATATAATACAAACTGAAAACAACTGAGAGAGGAACAAGGTATAGGCACTCAAAATTAAGGGAGTAATCATTATATTTCCCCCTTAAAAACTCACTTGTTTTGTAAACCCTGTTCCTATACAAAACCACTTGATTTTCAAGTTTTCCGACAGTTGAAGTTAAGTATATCTTAGTTTAACCGTGACGCCAGAAAACCCAAAATCAATCAATCAATCTTAGTTTAACCAGACCACTGAGCTGATCAACAGTCCTCCTAGGGCTGGTCCAAAGTATTATGATTTTATTTACGTGGCTAGTAACCAATTGGTTACTTAGCAACGGGACCTACAGCTTATTGTGGGATCCGAACGACATTATAACGAGAAATGAATTTCTGATCTCCAGAGAAAAATAACCCTCTGGTTCCGCATTGGCGGCAGCTGGGCGTGAACTACGGCTACCAATTAGATAGGCGAGTGCGCAACCCATTCGTCCAATGAGGACTAAGTTCTCCAACAAATATTTCAATAAACACTTTCTTTGCCTACATTAAACGTGTGACGTTGATCTACGAATGAAAGCAATCACCTTGAAGTGCTTTCAAAATTATCCAAACTTTTGTGGGAATATTATACGGGGCACGGACTGAAAAACTTAACAGGAAGACATTTGATAAGGAACGCCTCTGCCCTCCGGGATAATAAGCCATTCGATCTCGAGTAACTCTTAGTATTGATGGATGTCAACTTTGCCTCTGTCTCGCTAATCTCCGGAACGTGCTGTTCTTCCTCAACCAGACTTTATCCTGTTTTCTACCTCTTCACAAGAAAGAGGAGATCCTCAAACAGTCGTTAATTCTGTTTAATGAAATGAAAATGAGGAAGTTTAACAGAGGAGGGGAAGAGGAGGAGGAGGAGGAGGATTCTAACGATTCACTGATCCTTGCTGGACATCATGCAGCTTGTTGTCCCACAACTCGTATCCCAGCTCGGCGCGTCTCTTGAGATGATCTTATGCTTGGCTGGGCAAATTGGAATGGTTTTGTGCAACAGGGAAAAAAAGTTCGCTAAAAGAGCGACTGGCTTAGGGGAATCGTGAGTACTCGAAAAAAAAAAGCAAAATTACAGGATTTCAATATAATTTGAGGGCAATGGAACATCTTTGAAGATGATCAAGAAACAGAAGTACAACGGAACAAATAGTAACAAGTATAATTGAGATAACAGAATGTAAAAATGTGAAAATAAACTTATTTTTAAGATTACAATAAAATTTTGGGTAACAAAATAGCGAGAAATATCAAATATAAAACAATAAAAACCAGGTATAACTGAGATTTACAGAATTCAGATCGTAAAATTGAAGCATTAAAATTTTAGTTGCTTTCTCAAAGCTACAAATGAAAAATGCATGTACAAATATGGACAGACCCTCGTCAAGTTAAGGTGCAAAATTCCAAAGGGAAATAAAACGTAAGGCATTAATCCTCGACAGTTCCGGTTACGTAAACCAAAAAACTCGGAAAAACGTTTTAAACAAAGGAATAAACAACAATAACTACGAAAAGATTCACATTCGATTAAATGCAAAGAACCTCCCTCCAATTGAAAGAGACTCGAGGGGATGCAGCTGCAATTTCATCTGAATAATATAATGCGTCTGTTTAGCCACGCGCGACCTTCATTTCCAGTGCCCCATTAAGGTTCTGGTAAAAACGTTTCAGATCGAAGCCCCGTCTGCCAATATCAGAGACTACATGCCCACCTGACCTACTTCCCATGGACGGCATTAAAAGAGGCTAATTTGCCCATGGGAGTCCTCGTTATGGGACATTAGCTGAATTTTCAGTTTGGTATTATCGTCATGGAGTCCTGAACTTGTTCCTCTATTACGAGACTTTAAAAAGTATCCTACATTATTGCGTTTTATTTTTCTAGTGAACAGAAATGGCTTAAGCATGCTTTGGGTTTAGATAAAGACACTTTTTCATATTAAAATATCAGAAATACACATAAAAGCTGCGATTATTTATCCATGTATACTGGTAGTTCATTCTAAAAATCTATATCAGATAATCTAGTTAATTTCTCTTGGAGAAACGATGGCTAACCGTCCTCAAATCTGTATGTAACAAAACACGCAAAATAACAGAGAGAGAGAGAGAGAGAGAGAGAGAGAGAGAGAGAGAGAGGAGAGAGAGAGAGGAGATTTGATGTGCTTATTAACCCGAGAAAGCCCAATGTCACCTAGAGGTGACAGATTTTTAAATATTCATATTTATTACCCAGTTATAGAAGTTACCCTAATAATACCTTTTCTATGATCCTTCACACTTCCATTTTCTATATTTCATAGATATCTGGAAATCTTTTGTTTACCTTAGTCTCTACAGCTGAGCAAAGGAGATTAATTTTCCATTTTTTTATCCTTCTTCAAATATTCCACTACAATGTCTTCCTGCAGAATCAAGAGGTAGGTGAAAAGTTTTTTTTTACTGTTTTCCCACTGATGAATATCTAATGAAGATACCACCATGTTCAGAATCAAAATACCTATTGAAAAACATAAAGATAATCAAACAAAATCTTGACTGTCACCTGTAGTGACATTAGGCACTACAGTAACTATATAGTACAGTTTTCCATTGCATACATAACTTCTTTTCTTGTTTCAGTTTTGACTCTCATGAGATTCAAGAATTAATTTAGAAGGATGAGACAGTGATAATGAAGATAATAGCTTCAGAGCTAGTGAAATAAAGGAAATTATCCAGATTCCACCAAATGATGCTGAAGAAACTGATGAAGACTCTGATGATGAAAATGAAGGAAATCTGAATCATCTTACCTCTGCACAACTTATGACTGAATGTGATGTTTTTGTAAATGATAGAAATGGAAGTGATATTAGAGATGAATCAGAAAAGATTAGTAAATGTAATAAACTGAAAGGAAAGAAGAGAAATTGGAAGGAGAATCCAAATTTTATTGGTTATTCTGTGCAAGAAATAGATATGTCAGAGACCGTAAATTTTGATGGTGAACTAGATTCACCTGTGAAATGTTTTGATGCTATATATGATTCTGATATAATAAATCTTCTTGTAGAAATGTCGAACAAATATGCTATGAAGAAAAATCATGTACTAAATGTGACTCAAGAAGAAATGAAGGTCTATATATTTATTCTACTATTGACAGGGTATCTGACTCCTAGGTACATTAGAATGTTTTGGGAAACTAAATCAGATGTTCACAATAAACTTGTTGCAAGTAGTATTAGGAGAGGCCGGTTCCTTGAAATTCATCAATATCTTCATACTTGTGACAACTTAGATCTGCCAGAACATGACATATTTGGGAAACTTAGGCAATACTTTGACAAGTTGAATGAATCTTTCTGCAAGAATTCAAAATACCTGCTGACAAGTAATATCTCCATTGATGAAACTATGGTTCCCTATTATGGGAAGCACAGTACAAAGCAGCACATATATGGCAAGCCAATACGATTTGTTTATAAAGCTCTGGTCAGCATGCTCTCCATCAGGTATCTGATCCACTTCATCCCTTACCAGGGGTCAAAGCAAACCAGCTTCCATGCAAGACAGTATTGGATTGGGAGCTGCAGTTGTGCTGAACCTTCTTCATAAGTTGCCGAAAGATATAGATCACTACAGTTTGTACTTTGACAATTTTCTCACAGGTTTGCCTCTTCTTGACATTTTGTCAGAAATGGGACATGCAGGTACAGGAACTAACTATTAGAGAAAACAGAACAGAGAAATGTCCTCTTCCTGGATCTAAACAAATGAAGAAAATGGCAAGAGGTTCAATGGCAATGATAACAACAGAAAATACTGCAGTTATTCAGTATTGTTACATAGCTTCAACATCCCATGGTATGAATCCGTAGCTAAGTTGAGAGGGTAGGTGTTATAATAAAAAGCGAACCAAAATCAGTGTATAGTGTCCCCAAAGCTATTTCAGATACATAAATAAATTCATGGGAGGAGTAGACAGATTTGATGAAAAATATTCAAGGACAGAGGGTTGGATTTAGAGGAAAAAAATGGTGGTTCCCTTTGTTTGCATTTGGACTGGACGCAGCATGCCACAATGCTTGGAAGATACGAAAATGACTTATTGTGACTACCGTCGTTCTAATGTACAAGGGTTTTTGGGAACCTATAAAGCACTACCAAAGAGGTGTCCAAGCAGTGGAAGTGTTGACAAAAGAGTGGACAAAATGGTGAGAAAAGACCTGGATGGAGGACATGTAAAGGAGCCCTGCAAGCAAAGAAGATGTGCAGAGTGTCATGAGCGAACTCGAATCAGGTGTCAGAAATGCAAAGTTTCTCTCCATATTCACTGTTGGTATGATTTCCATACAAAAGGATAGAGACAGATTACCCAATAAGGCAAAGCATAGCACTGCATGATTTCAGTACAAAATGATAAGAGAAAACAGATTATTCAGTAAGGTGAATCATAGCATTGTAATATTCAAGTTACTGTAGGTCAACTTTTTTGGTAATGACAGCTATACAATTTATGTTGCAGTGAAACAATTTGTATTAAATATATGAATTATACTTAATTTTCCATCTCCATGCATCCTTCAGAAAGAATAAAGAATTTACATGACCTGTATCATAATTCAAAGATGAATAAAATCAGGTTTTGAAAAATTATGTTGTTTCAATGCCCAACGTCACCTATAGGTGACACCTATTTTACGCAAAAAGTAACTCTTACACAAAAAAGTTTTCTCAATAAAAATTGCTTAGAATTGTATTTTAAAAGCAATCTTAAAATTTGAAAAATAAATAATCATAAATAATGAAATGGGATTTAAAGGGTTAAGCTTTAATCTCAATAGAACAGTAACATCCGGATAATTTTTTATTTTGTTTTTTGTTATTGTAATGGCTGGATATCCTCAGCTGATCGTTTATGAACTGAAAAAAGAAATTCACGATTTTCTTATCCAGTTCTATTCGTACGCAGTTGCTCACAAAACGCAACTATAAATCCCTTAGTGTTATGCTGGTAACCCAAACACCGTTCTCGCTGCTTGTATATGATAGTAGAATTCACACTGACATTGTGAACATTGTTTAGGATGCATGCTATAGACTATATAGTGAGTAAAACCGCTACAGCCATAGAAAGGTGGATTGTGTTAGTGCTTGTAGATAGGAAAGGGGCAGTTTTGGGATGGGCAAGAGAACTATCATTATATCTTATAGATATATGATGCAATGAGACAGACAAAAAAACAAATGAAGGTCTAAAGGAATATAGAAAATCATATTATTTTCTTAATTGAATTTTTATTTCTTCATTTGATATTTTACGTTTGTGGTGCAATAGCCCATCATAAATCATTGTCCCCCCACCGCCACCCCCCCCCCCTTTTTTTTGTAAATTGCCCTAATGGAGTTACAGGCTGAAGCAGTTACTGGCATAAAGATAAATACATGGCGAAGGCAAAGTAATAGTTTTCGTCCTTTACTTCAGAAAGTATATATATATATATATATATATATATATATAGATATAAATATATATATATATATATATATATATATATATAATAATATATATATTTGTGTGTGTGTTACACACAGTTATATGCACAATCAAAAATGGTTTTAACATACACACACACACACGTGACTGTGTGTAAATAGCGTCTTAGATTGCGTATATAATTGACTTCACAAGCCTTTGAAAATACCAATGAAACTTTTCTTACACAACCTTTAACCTCAATTTATCGGCAACTGAAAAAGCAGAAATATGGAACTGAAAATATAATTGTAGTCCATAGGCACAGGGAATACTGTAGTAGTGGAAATAATTGCATCCATTTCCACTCGGTTCTATGAAAAGTAATTATAGAGTCTCCTGTATGAAAT